>NW_027332026.1:607098-907098 GCF_048418815.1 Hemitrygon akajei | reverse complement strand
TGAGAGCATGAGGGGAGTGAGCTTTGGCCACAATGAGAATCCAGGTGTCCCTGAAAATTCTCAAGCTCCCTTAGTCTTTCACATCTTAAGTAATTCCCTCACCTTAGACCCCCCCCCCCCCTCCATTTGCACACTGGGAAGGTTAGCTATCAATGACTAAGGGCCTCTTTCGCTCCCTTCTCACTCTGTCCCCCTTTCCACTCCTTTCTCTCCCCTCACTTGCACCTTCTATCACAATGACCAACCTCCTTTGTCCCTTCCTTCTCATGTTCCTCCTGAGTCTCTCTCCCCACACAATCTCACCGTCCCAGTGTCTCTCCTCAGGCAATCCCTCCAGCTTCCTCTCCTGCTTTGTTCCCCATGCTTTTCTCTCTCCTTATTCCTCCCTATCCACCGTCACTAGCTAGCAGCAGCCCTCCCCCTTCATTTCCTCCCCTCTTCACTGGCCCACACTCTCTCCCCCCTCTATTTCTCTCCTTTGTCCCTCTGACCTTTCTCTAACCACTTGATGTTTGCCAGCTATCTATTTGGTCCTTCCTTCAGTCTCCCTTTACTCCCTCCCTCTCCTTGAGTTGCCCTCACTCTGTCCGCTTAGGACCCGCATTTCAGACTCTCCCTCTACTTCAGGAGTGTCCCTCAGTCCGTACCCACCCTGGGTGTTGCCTGACCTTCATACTCCCTCACCTCAGACACCCTCCCTCCCCCGAGACCCTCACTAAACACCAAACGCTACCTCACCTCAGACTCCCTCCTCCCCCCGAGACCCTCACTGAACACCGGAACCTCCCTCACCCCCAAACTCTCTTTCTCCCCCGAGACCCTCACTGAACAACAGACGGTCCCTCACCTCAAACTCCTCGGACAGGGTCCAAACTGAGAGGCGGAGTTTTCCAGAGGATGAAAATGTCGGAGCGGAGCTCCCGCAACTGACGGGAATTCCCAGGACCGATGGTGGAGAGAGGTTTGAGCTCGCGCCGTGGGCGGAGACACTGTCCAATGGTAGGGAGAGATTGGAGCTCGCGCAGAGCCGGGGGCCGCTGGCCAATGGTGGAGAGGGATTGAGCTCGCGCCCTGGGCGGGGGCTACCTGATCAATCGCTGAGAGTGACCGGAGCTCGCGCGGTCGGCGGGATTCCCGAATTAATGGAGAGGGCGGAGCGCGATAATCGCGCGGTTGGGCGGGCTCCCTGATCAATGATGGAGAGATCTCGGAGCTCACCAAAGGAAAGAGATTACTAGAAAATAGGGAAATGGGATGTTGATGCCCAGTTCCCCTGTCTAGACCCCCGTCCCTTTGTGGTGAGTGGGTGTCCGTGTTTTCCCTCTCTCTGCTGGGCTCCACATCAGTGACAGTAAAGTGATCACACTCTAGCACTCAGAAAGTGAAGCTCCCTTTATCAGGGGTTCCCAGCTGTTCCTCTGTCATGGAACTC
The DNA here is from genome assembly GCF_048418815.1 of Hemitrygon akajei. Taxonomy (NCBI): domain Eukaryota; kingdom Metazoa; phylum Chordata; class Chondrichthyes; order Myliobatiformes; family Dasyatidae; genus Hemitrygon; species Hemitrygon akajei. The sequence continues at coordinate 905,666 of NW_027332026.1, read as the reverse complement.
TCCCATCAACTGAGGGGACCCTGGACCCAGATTGGGAGCTCCCTGCTTCTATATCCACACCACCCCATCCGCCCCGAAATCAGACACACGGTGAAGCTCCCTCAGCAATATCCAATCAGATACTTCCAGGGATGTGACATTGCGTAAGGCTCCCTGCACACTATGCCATCACACACTCTTGGGGTCAGACAGAGTGAAGCTATTTCTACAGGTCCCATCACACAATACCAGTGTCAGACACAGTGAAGCTGCCTCTACACAATACCGTCACACACTCCCACAATTAGATACTGTATGTAGTGAAGCTCCCTCCACACTCTCCCATCTCACACCCCCGTGGTCAGACAGAGTGATGCTTCCTCAACATTGTCCCACCACATACTCCTACGGTTCATCCACATTCACCACTTGTCAATCAGCTTTGCTGATGTCACTAGGGTGAAGGGTTCAATCTTCAGCTACCTTCCCATGACCTTGATAGGGGGTTGGGGTCACTGGTTGTGGATAGAAGATAGGAGTCACAGGGCAGAGGTCTTAAATGACAGCTGGAGTCGTGGCAGTTGGTTGTCTATCGGGGAGGGACGGAGGAGATTTGTGAGCAATAGGATGGGAAGGAGGATGACCAGATGATGAGTGGGCGGGAGTGACTCAGTAGTGGTGGAGGAAGTGGGAAGGCAGGGTAGCACGGCGTCAGAAAAGGCCATCGGCAGAAGGTTAAAAGAGAGTGTTGTAGAGAGGGGGCACCGAAGGAAAGGAGAGGAGGGATGAGGATTTAAAATTGAATGAACAGGGAGGGAAGTGAGTGGGTGAGCAAAAGGAACAGAGAGCGGAATGTTTCAGGAGAGACAGGATGGCGAGGGTGGGAGAGAGCGACTCATAACACGGGAGCTGGAACTGGGGGTACCCACGGGGAGGAGTGTGGCGACGAGAAGAGGATGGCACTGTTAACCTTCACCACCCACCCCCGTCTCCAAAATCCGCCTCGATTTTTTTTGCTACCCTCCTCAGGTAGCTCGGGACCGAATTCTTCAGGCTGCCCCGTGCAGTGGGGAACGTGTCATCCATTAGGACCCGTCAAAGGCAGGAGTGGGCGCGGGATTTCTGGAGGAGACGGAGGCGAGGTGTGGCGGTGCGGGCTAGATAGCGTGTATCGCCCCCATTATCGGCAGAGGCGAGTGGAAGGGATCAGATTGGGGGTGGGGGGGGAGGGAAAGACAAGTAAAAGCCCTCATCGCCCTTGCGTCGTCCATTATCCATTAGCATCGCCTCTTCCCTCCCACTCCCCTCATCCCTCTCTATATCCCCGTTCTCTCTCTATCTCTTCCCCTACCTCTCACCTGCACCCTAATCTCCTCTCTCTACTCTTCTCCCCACCCTTTTTCCCTCTTTCTCTCCTCTGTCCCCATCTCTCTTTGTACCCCTCCCGCTCTCTTGCTCCTCCGTCCCTTCCCACCCCTCTTTTCATCTCCTCCTCTCTCTACTATCTCTTCTATGTCCCGTCCCTCGCCGTCCACACCCAGTGCACAGGAAGATTCCACTCACACCCGGAGCATGTGCGGTGGAGTACTCCATGCTCCTACAATTGATAATGTTGATAATGGCCGTGAGGATGAGCATCACAGGAGAGACAAGGCAGTTTACCAGCAAAAATCAGCGTGATTACGCTCACAAACATCTGAGAGAGAGCGCGGCGGGTGCGAGAGGAAGATATGGTGTTCGGCGGAGCGACATGGGAGGGGCAGAGAGCCAGGTGGAAAGAGAGGAGTAGAGAGGGAGAGAGAGAAATTGTGTGAGAGCGAGAGGTGAGAGATACAGGGGCGGGAGAGAGGTGAGAGACAGATAGGAAGATGAGAGAGAAGGAGAGTTACGTTTGGAAGTGGCCGGGGAAAAGAGAGGAGAGAGATGAGAGAGGGAAAGTTGGGTTGGGATCTGTTGTAGGTGACGGTGGGAGACAGAGGCGGGGAGAAAGAAGAGGGGCATGGTGAAGAGGGGAAGGGTGGGAAAGAGATGGGCGTAGATACAGGGGAGAGAGGAGAGGTGGGGGAGATAATAGTCGACAGAGGAGAGAGACGTGAGACAGAGATGGGAGAGAGTGGTAGAAGACAGAGGGTGGAGAAAGGTGAGAGAGAGAGAGAGGTGAGAGACGGAGCGGATAGAGATGGAGAAGGGTGAGGTGAGAGAGGGGTGAAAGGGGAGAGAGGTTGAAAGACGGAGGGGAAAAGGCAAGTGAAAGACAAAGACGTGAAAGAGAGGAGGAGAGGTAAGAGAAAAGGTCGATAGTGTGGGAGAGAAGGGGAGAATTGAGTGCGAAAGTGACGGGGCGGGGTATTTCTTCTGGAGGTGTAGAGAGTGGTTAGAGACGAAGAAGGGAGAGCGGAAGAGATAGTGAGAGAGTGAGACGGAGAGCTAGCAGGTAAGAAAGAGGAGGAGTAGTGTTCGGGGCATAGAAGTGAAAGGTGTGTGTAGAGACGGTGGCGAGGGAAGGAGAGCGTTGGCCTGGGAGAGGGGGAGTTTGGGTGAGGGAGATGTGTTTAGAGGTGTGGTGGAGGTAGTGAATAGAACTGTGTTAACTCGGTCATTTCTTCGACAGTCTGAACGGGGCACGACTGCGCAAGCGCATGAAGGTCAGCCTGTGAGAACAGCGGGGAGAGTCGGCGTCGTTGGAGCGGGATACGGAGTAGTGGAAGACAGGGTAGGGAGGCATTGGCTCGAGAGGCTTCGGCGAGCAGAGGCTGAGGACAAGCTTGCTCCCAGTGAGGTATGGCGCCGGGTAAGCTCCTTTAATTAATCTATGTAAATTAGAAGTAGGTAATGGAGGCAGCAGTTAGGGCAGTCGAGTGCTCCGTTTGCTGTACGTGGGAAGTCAGGGCCTGGTGACTACACCTGTGAAAGGTGCATCCAGCTCCAACTCCTGACAAACCGAGTTAGGGAACTGGATAAACTTCGGATCATTCGTGAGGCAGAAGCAGAAATAGACATGGGTTACAGGGAGATAGTCACCACTAAAAGCCAGGAGGCAGGTAACTGGGTGACTGTCAGGAGAGGGAAGGGGAATAGACAGGAAGAACAGAGCACGCCTGTGGCCGTTACCATCAACAATAAGAATACCGTTTTGGATAATGTTGGTGTGAGCGACCTACCTGGGGCAAGTTGCAGTGGTCACGTCTCTGGCACCGAGACTGGACTCTCAGCTCTGAAGGTGAGGAGGGAAAAGAGGGAAGCAGTAGTGGTAGGCGACTCGATAGTGAGGGGGACAGATAAAAGGTTCTGTGAGAGAGATCGAAAATCCTGGATGGTCTGTTGCCTTCCTGGTGCCAGGGTCCGCGATATCTCGGATCGAGTTCTCAGTATTCTCAAGAGGGAGGGTGAGCAGCCGGATGTCGTGGGCCATGTAGGGACCAATGACGTGGATAGGAAGAAGGAGGAGGCCCTGCCAAGAATGTTTAGGGAGTTAGGTGCAAAGTTGAAGGGCAGGACCTCCAGGGTTGCTATCTCAGGATTGAAATAGGAAGATAATGCAGCTAAATATGTGCTAAAAAGGTGGCTAAGGAGTTGGTGCAGGAGGGAGGGCTTCATGTTTCTGGACAATTGGGCCTTGTTCTCGGGAAGTTGGGTCCTAGTCCGACAGGACTGGTTGGACCTGAACTACAGGGGAACGAACATCCTTGTGGGAAGGTTTGCTAGTGCTGCTCCAGGGGGTTTAAAATAGGTTTGCAGGGGGAGTGGAACCAGACTGTTAATGTAGATAGTGAGATGGAGGAGGATAAAAGTCATACGAGAAATGCAAACATATGCATGGAGTAAAGCTGGAGCTAACATATAAATAGGCTTTCTGGAAAGGGAAGCAAAATAAAGGGTGTAAAGTTAGTAAGGTGGAAGGGCTAAAGTACGTGTACTTCAAAGCAAAAAGCATCAGGAACAAAGTTAATGAACTGAGAGCTTGGATACATACATACATACATACATACATACATACATACATACATACATACATACATAGATACTATGATCTAGTGGCCATTACAGTGGCTGGAACCAGGGCAGGAATGGATTCTCAATATTCCTGAATTTCAGTGTATTAAAATGTTTGTGCGTCAGCAAAGTGGCCATTGGATCGTTTCTAAAGCGACGTTGTTCTGTGGATTGTACCTCTGTTCATATATGGGTTTCCATGTGCGTGTTTGTAGGTCTGGGATTGGGAGTGTTTGTGTGTGTGTGTGTATGCTCATGTGTGCGCATATGAGAAACCGCAGGTGCAGAAGTTGAGGGTCTCTCGGTCGGTGTCGGTGAACTCCGTTTACAGATGTATAATTAGTCAGCAAAGACCTGAACTCTGCAAATATGGTCGTTCCGTAGCAAAGCTCAGTCTTTGTCATTGGAGCTCCGGCATATTTCCAACAGATGAATCACTGCTGATCTCATGCCCAAGAACTTTGATGCATTCGTCTTTAATCAGCCCAATATTTACATCGGAACCAATGGTGTTAAACTAAAGTACTTGTTCAATTAACAATTAGTTAGGGGTGCAATAACATCTCTGGAGACCCATCCTTTGTATAAATCAGGGTCGTTTGAATGCATCAGCTCAGATTGTCTGCTGGAGCTGTGAATTCAGGAATAACAGAATTCATACATTCTCACTGAAATGGTGTATCGGGTCATCTCGCGAATAGAAGAATTGTACTATCCTTTTACTTCAGTCTTTGGAATTCTCGGTAAGCCACAGTGCAAACTGTCTTTGGTGAGAACTGAAGTTTAATTCCAATATTGTGATTGTTTCTGTCGCTGCTTTCCACTGTCACTTGTCCAGTCCCAGTGGTCCGCATTTCAGGAATTGAATAGAAGCACCGGGAATGTGGATTCTGAGATCTGTATCGAAAACAAACTGCTGCAGGGATTTAGCGATTGGGCTAACATCATTGGAACTCAATGGATTGGGCGGTGTTCTTCCAACTGCTTCTGTTCAACAATGGGATGCTCGGGTCTCTGTGCTTTTGGTCTTGTAGCAGCTGCACTGTATTTGGGAATATTCTGTTTACACACGGAGATTATACCAATTGGTTGTCCGCATTTATAATTGAGCGGTTTTCTGCGTTAGGTGTAGCAGTCAAACCATCGATTGGCAGAAACTATTTAGCAAATGTGAGGAGTTCTATGTTGCAGCATGAAACTTTTGTGGATTTTTAGTAAATGTGACTGAATGTGAAGCAGTTGATGGAAAACACAGTGAAGTCGTTGCTGAGCCAATTTTCAGAACCGACGTGTGGCTTCATAGTTACTGTGAAAAGTATTATATTACATCCACATAGGACGAGGCTACAAATAGCTGACTGCGGTACCGAGCTTGCTGCTGGCCGTAGAATTCCCCCTCCCCACCCCGTTTCTCTGCAATGCATTCCATTGGAGATGTCATTTCTTTCCGTGAGGTTGTGTCAGATTGCGCAGTATTTGTTGGAATCAGTCAATGTTCGCTTGTGAAGTCTGTGAAGTGGCAATTGCTGGATTAGGAAACAACCCCGCGGAATGCTAGAAGCCCTAAACCCCCAGTAGCTTGTATGTCATATCAGGAGGCTCTCTGAGAACAGTTCTGAGGAGAGATGCGTGAACTGTTTTTCTACATAATCTGTTTTGCCTGGATGAGTGTTTCCAGCGTTTCCTGTTTCTGATCCGTCCTGTGGTGTTCTGTCGCTGACTGGGAGCACCATAGAAGTTTATGATTGTCTTTATTTATATTTATATTTATGAACCCCGCCACCACAGTCCGGATTTATTAATTTCATCTACATGAGACGGGGAAGAAGCTGGCAGAAAATATTCCATCTACTATTGAATCTGTGGAGGTAGTTACCCAGTTATAGCTTTTCGCTCCCACTTCATGTTTCGGTCATCAGTAAGGTATCAGTTTTCAAATCATATTTACTTTCCGATATAAACTCCTTTTTCTACGGCGCCTGTGCGCCCTCTCTCGACCCTTCCACCTCTAAATGCAACAATAATGTGGAAATATTACAGTGTCCCCTCAAACAGCTGGATTGGCTTCCGCTCCGTGTTTTCTCAACTTGCTGTTTCCTGCCTCTCTTAACTTGGTGGCGATTGTGATCCTGCTCCGGGGAAAGTGCGGTCTCTCCAAATGTGTCACTCTCTACCTATTAGGAATGGCAGCGGCCAACCTCCTGGTCGTTCTCTCGAGTCCCCTGCTGATGTGGACCTCTTCGATTTACTTTCGCAGATCATTCCTGCGCATCACTCCTGTGTGCAGACTCAATAGGTGGCTGGTTTATGCGAGCACTGCGGCCTCTGTCTGGCTGACTGTCGCTTTCACCGTCGACCGATTTGTGGCTATTTGCTGTGAGAAGCTGAAAACAAAATATTGCACCGAGAGAACGGCAGCTGTGGTTATCGGGACAGTGAGTGTGCTGGCCTGTTTGGAAAGTGTCCCCTGGGGATTTGTAACGGAACCGTTGGTAATTATTGACGGTGTTCCCTGGGATTGTGTTTATACACCGAGCTTCCAAAAGTCTCCCGCATGGGCGGCATTTGAGATGTTTCACCGCATTTTAACCCCTTGTGTCCCATTCTTTCTGATTTTGCTGTTCAATATTCAGACTGTCAGGCGGATTCTAGCGGCTAGTCGAACCCGCAGGGGGCTCCGGGGACAAAAGAGTGGAGAGAATGACAAGGACCGGGAGATGGAGAACCGACGGAAGTCCATCGTTTTGCTCTTCAGCATAACCGGTAGTTTTATATTGTTATGGGTAACACAGGTGGTATTTTATATCTATCAACGCATTTCAAAGAGATTTGTTTATTCTGTCACGGATCCCCTTTCCATCACAGGACACATGTCAGGGATGCTGCAGGCTCTCAGTTCCTGTACAAATACGTGTATTTACGCCCTGACTCAGAACAAATTCCGAGAGGAACTAAAGAATGCGGTGAAATACCCGCTGAATCGGATTTTGAAACTCATTAAACGTTATAAATGAATGATATAAAGTATGATAATGCAGCTGACTTCATTCTCCCTATTCTGTGCCCCCGCTTGCGGGTAAATGGAAACAATGTGATGACAGTTACAACGCGAACGCGAGAAAATGTGCAGATATTCGAATTACAAACAACGCACAGAAATTAGAGTTCTGATGAAGGGTGTCGGCCCCAAACGTCGATTATTCACTCTTTTCCGTAGAAATGCCATTTGCACCTCCCCTCCCGCTCTTATTCAATCGAAGTTTCAGGCGAACCTGTAATCCCTGTTTCCCGGTTTTGACAACACTGCCTGATCCAGAGTATATTTTCGCCTGTAGCAAAGACCCCTGCTCCCGTCACAACACGTGTTTATTTCAAGCTCTTTATTTCTTCCCCTTCTCTCTGCCACCTTCAACGATCTTCCAGCAGGAGTAATTTAACTGATCTTCAGAACAACTGGCACCGTACAGTAAGAATGCAGAATTTTACTCCAGCCGCTGCCATACTGGTAGGGTGCATACCCTGACAATATCTAGCACGGTACCATAAGGACCCAGACCTTTGCTGAACGGGGACCGGCTTTAAAACAAATGGACACACACTGTGGATTTGCAACTGCTTTACAAATGAAGCAAAATGCCATTGCATTTATTAGACAATGGAGCGAGAGAGAGAGAGAGAGAGAGAGAGAGAGAGAGAGAGAGAGAGAGAGAGAGAGAGAGAGAGAGAGAGAGAGAGAGAGAGAGAGAGAGAGAGAGAGAGAGAGAGAGAGAGAACGAGGCAGATAGAGAGAATTAAATCAGAATTAAATTAATAAATTGGTATTGAGATATTCTCAGACGTGTTGATACGAGGGAGGAGGTGATTTGACGTCAAAGAGCCTTAAGGTCTCTAAATCCTTCCGGGGATTTAGTTCATGAGGATACACAGACCACATAAAGGCAAACATGCATTTAATACTGTGATCATGGACAGCACACACACAGTGAACTGAGAGGTCCGTCCCTTTGCTGTGCTTCCACTGTTAACGTTAAAAATAACTAGCAGGTACCATAAGGGCACTGACGTTTACAACTGACGTCAGCATGCTGTAAGAGACAGGCCTTTACAACAGCTGGACATACAAAGACCTGTACAGCCATGGAACTGTACTGGAAGGACTGAGATTCTTATTATATGCCGACACCTAACTGGCTTTCACCTGTGCGATCAGCGACTGATACAAACCCTGCAAGGAAAATAATTTTTTAAAATAATGCAAACCTCACTCTGTTCGGCACTCTATGACTAGCCATTAGAGCTGACTAAACATAGAACCAAAATGGAAAAACACGGATCCCACAAGCCCAGCACTGCACTTTGGGGCCACTGATTACCAGCACCATCGAGTGGCTGTGCAGGGAAAGGCAGGAAGGACTGCCCATCGCACTGTCAAGACACAGCCCAGGACAGACTCTACTCAGCCGGCTGTATACACCAGCCACCTGCAACACTGGAAGAACACCGACCTACAATCCAGCTCTAGACTGCATGGATACTGCCCGGTATCGCTTTGGCACTGCAGGCAGGGAAGAGCAGAAGTAGAAATCAAACACAAAAGCTGCTGCACCTCAGTTTGTTGAGGAAGGGGAGGATGTTACTGTGTATAAACATGCCCTGCATACGATATTCTCCAAGAACAGTCAACAGTTGACCACCGGGAAAATTAGCGCTACAGGATATAGAGCTCCAGTACTCGGGCACAGTTCAATCAAACCATGAAAACTGTGCTGTGAAAACCCGGACCTGTGCACACCCAGCACTGTACTCCACCGGGAATACAAGGAGTACATTACAGTACACTACACTAGTACAGCCCCAGCACTTCAAGGGCAGGTATCTTTGCAACCCTGAGACTGGACTACAATTCATGGACACTATTAATTTCTTCCCTTCCGCTGCACATCATTCAAGACAAAACAGAAAGTTGATAAAGCATAGAATAGTACAGCATATGACAGGCCCTTCGGCACACAATCTTGTACCGACCCTCAAACCCTGCCTCCCATTTAACTCCCCACCTTAAATTCCTCCATATACCTGTCTAGTACTCTCTTAAACTTCAATAGTGTATCTGCCTCCACCACTGGCTCAGATTCCACGCACCAGCCGCTCCCTGAGTGAAAAACCTTTCTCTACTATCCCGCTTGAACTTCCTTTCCCTTACCATAAAGCCATGTCCTCTTGTACTGAGCAGTGGTGCCCTGGGGAAGAGGCGCTGGCTGTCCACTCTATCTATTCATCTTAATTTCTTGTTCACCTCTATCATGTCTCGTCTCATCCTCCTTCTCTTCAAAGAGTAAAGCCCTAGCTCCCTTAATCTCTGAATATAATCCATACTCTCTAAACCAGTCAGCATCCTGGTAAATCTCCTCTGTACCCTTTCCAATGCTTCCACATCCTTCCTATAATAAGGCGACCAGAACTGGACACAATACTCCAAGTGTGAGCTAACCAGAGTTAAACTCTTAAACGCTATGTCTCGACGTATGAAAGCTAACACCCCATAAGCTTTCTTAACTACCCTATCTACCTGTGAGGCAACTTTCAGGGATCGCTAGACATGTACCCCCAGATCCCTCTGCTCTTTCACACTACTAAGTATCCTGCCATTTACTTTGTACTTTGCCTTGGAGTTTGTCCTTCCAAAGTGTACCACCTGACACTTCTCAGGGTTGAACTCCATTTGCCACTTCTCAGCCCACTTCTGCATCCTATTAATGTCTTTCTGCAATCTTCGACAATCCTCTAAACTATCTACAACACCATCAACCTTTGTGTCGTCTGCAAACTTGCCAACCCACCCTTCTACCCACACATCCAGGTCGTTAATAAATATCACGAAAAGTAGAGGTCCCAGGACAGATCCTTGTGGGACACCACTAGTCACAACCCTCCAGTCTGAATGTATTCCCTCCACCACGACCCTCTGCCTTCTGCAGGCAAGCCTATTCTGAATTAATTTGGCGAAACCTCCTTGGATCCAATGCCTTCTGAGTTTCTGAATAAGTCTACCGTGTGAAACCTTGTCAAATGCCTTACCAAAATTGATAAAGGAGAACATTGGGAATTGTGTGCTTCAATTTCCAATGGTTTTTGAAATGCCATCATGAGAGAGAGAAACGGAAATGTAGGCACACTAGGAAAGTTTGAAAAAGCAGCAGAGTATCACGTGGCTATATTTTTCCCAATATTGACTGTGATTCTTAGTTTATACGCTTAGCGGAGCAACATTTATGGCAAGTATCCTGGAAAATTTGCCAGTATTTGCAGCCCATTCTATCTCCGTTATGGAGAATAATCAAATCCCCTAACACATATATGTCAAACTCAAGGCCCGCGGCCAAATCTGGCCCGCGGTGGAATTATCTTTGGCCCCCGAGATAATATCTAATTACTATTAAAGCTGGACCCAGTAATCGAAGCGCCTATGGCGTATAATATGGCTAATGCTGAGTTTATTCAGGTACCAGGTTTTCAGGGTTTTTAGTGTTTATTCGGCAGTCTTGCTCGGCAGTCTTCTTCATAAGAAACGGAATTTGTAAAGTGAAACACTTTGTAGTTATAGCAGAAACTGAGACACATGAGAGCAGGCTGAAAAAACGGAGGCAACGAAAGCTGCGCTCGCACGCGTCCGACTGATCCGGCCCACATGAAGCTGCATTTTGCTCAATCCGGCCCGTGACCTAAAATGAGTTTGACACCCCCGCCCTAACATGTCATGAGCTTGAGCAGGACCAGAGCAGTTTGGAGCCAGGAAGCGAGACCTTGCAGTGGCTGACTGGGTGAAGAACAAGACTGGCAAGTTTCAGGAACCCTGATTTATTACAGATTCCGGGGTTCAGTTGACAAAGAGGGTGTCAAGCACAGCACATCAGCAATATTGTACGAGTTAAACACTTGATAACTACAAACATACACGTGCTATTAAAGTTATGAGTGGTTCGGGCGGTAGAAAAAATGGTCATGAGAATCATCTTGAAGGCAAGATGAGACATATGACAAAGAATTTCGCGAGTCATCTCATTACTGTTTGGGGCATTAGGGGATTAAAAGGTGTTGTTAATGATCAGCGTGACCATCTTATTTGGAACGAAGGGGAATGGAAAGAAATTCTTAGGGAATATATACCTTCAATTTTTATTGTGTACAAACTAATGAGAGTGTCGTAAATTCAGGAAATGAGTGATGTCTTGGACCACAAATGAGTTAACAGGGAGGAGGTGTTAGCGCTTTGCAATGTATTAAGTCAGATGAATCTCCAGGGCCTGGTCAAATAGGACTTCGTGGGAAATTAAAGAACATCTTACAGGGCCCCTTCGAAATGTTGGCTTCGTATCTGAGATTTCGGACAACTGTAGAGTGGTTAATCTGTTTACACTGTTTAAAAAGAGTAGTAAAAACAAACAATAATCCCATCGTCCTGACATCAATGGTGGGCAAATTGTCAGATGGGGTTTTAGGGGATGGGCTCTACCAACATTTCGAGAGACTGTGTCAGGTTTGGAACAGTCTGTAAGACTGTGTGTGGAAAGTCATGTCTGACAAATGCCTTCGATTACTTCATGGGGGTAACTGGGATTTTAAATGAAGAGAGCATTGTGGATGCTCTCTGTATGCATCAGGTCCGTCTTGGTAGATTAGTCAAAAATATTAGACTGTGTGGGATTGAGATAGTGGGATCTGATTAGATTCACAATAACCTCAGTGGTAGGAAGCAGAGGATACTCAGAGTTGTTTCTCAGAGAGGAGGCTTGAGTTTGATGATGTGTCACAGGGGTTAGTTCTGGGGCATTTATGCTTCGAACTTTATATGAATGATTCAGATGTGAATACATGAGGCAAACTCTGTTGGAAAATGATGCTAAAGTTCGTGGTGTTGTAGTTTGACTAGCCGACAATGAGAAATTACAAGAAGATCATCTAGCAATGAGGGGTGAGCTTTGGCAAATGTCCTTCAATCAGATAAATATGAAGCAATGCACAATGTGAAATCAAACTAGTGTAGGATTTATACAGAGAAGGCTGGATCCCTGGGGTGTGCTATCGATCAGAGGCGTCAAGGAGCGCAAGTACATCGCTTAGACAAAGCAGAGCGACACAGATGGAAAGGATCATGAAAAAACGTCATCATTCAGGGAACTGAGTGAGTGTGGGCATTAGAAAATACATACAAAATGCTGAAGGGCCGCAGCAGGCCAGGAAGCATCTATGGAAAATAGTGTAGTCGATGTTTCAGGTGAGACGCTTCGTCAGCACGGCAGTGAATGACAGAATCTGTGGCGCGTGGCCAAATGGTTAAGACTTTGATCTGAACGTCGTTAGATCGAGCCTCAGTCAAGGGAGCGTGTGTGTCCTTGAGCAGGGCACTTAAACACACACTCTTCCTGCACGTTGATAGCCCGGTAGCGGCGGTTGGTGCACTATGGACAAGACAGGACAGGACAGAAGCTGAGGTGCCTTCAGTCCTGACGAAGGATCTCGGCCCGAAATGTCAACTCTACTCTTTTCCATGGATGATGCCTAATCTGCTCAGTTTCTTCAGCAGATTGTGGCGTTGTTTGATTTCCAGCAATTACAGATTGTCTTATATTTCTGATAGGAATTAGGAATTTTTGTTGTTTTTCCGCAACACGTGGGAGAGGAGACTCTTTGAGTATTCTGTAAGGATTAGATCATATATGTCAAACTCAAGGCCCGCGGGCCAAATCCAGCCCGCGGTGGAATTATCTTTGGCCTGCGAGATAATATCTAATTACTATTAAAGCTGGTCCCAGTAATCGAAGCGCCTATGGCGTATGATATGGCTAATGCTGAGTTTATTCAGGTACCAGGTTTTCAGGGTTTTTAGTGTTTATTCGGCAGTCTTCTTCATCAGAAACGGAATTTGTAAAGTGAAACACTTTGTAGTTATAGCAGAGACTGAGACACATGAGAGCAGGCTGAAAAAACGGAGGCAACGAAAGCTGCGTTCGCACGCGTCCGACTGATCTGGCCCGCATGAAGCTGGATTTTGCTCAATCCGGCCCGTGACCTAAAATGAGTTTGACACCCCAGGATTAGATCACTCTTTTGTATTAAACTTTTGTATTCAACTGTATTAAACATAAAAGGGTGCAGCAAGGATTTACCAAGATGTTTCTGGACTTGGTGGGCCTGAATTAAAAGAGTGTTGCAAATTCCAGAGAGTGTAAATAATTGAGGCGTGATCTGATAAGATTATATCAGATCATGAGTGGCATGAATAATTAATGCCCTTTTAATTATCCTATACAGGATCTGACAAGTGTGGATGGCGGGAAGTTACAGTGTCTTGAAAATGTACTCACTTATTTCTTGTTTTCCACAGAATAACCCAAAACTGGGGAAACTGTAAAATAATAGAACTAAAACTCAAAATCTGAAATGTGACAGTTCAGAATTATTCATTGATCCTTGCTATTACAGCCAGGAGAATGTTTGGATAAGTTTCTATTAACTTTACACAACTGAATGAAACAAGACTTGCCCCATTCCACCTTGCAGAATTGTTCAAGCTGCGCCAGGTTAGTTGGCAGCGCCAGTGGACAGCAATCCTGAGGTCTTTAGAGAGATTTGATTGGCTTAAGTTCGGAACTCTTACTGGGCCATTGAAGGACAGAGTAACTCACCTATAAATTCACGTCTTTTTGTCTCCCGCCCTACTTAAAGAGCAGAGAGACATTTGCAATCTTCTATTCTGCTAGAACAATTTCAGAATTTGGTGATTTTTTGACTGGTCGTTACTAATGACTTTAGCATCTCCTCAGCTATCTCTTTCCGAACGCTCGGGTGTGGTCCACATAGTCCGGGTGACTTATCTACCGTCAACCCTTTTAGCATCCCAAGCACCTTTGCATTAGTAAGAGCAATTGCACTCACGCCTGTTGGTGTCTTTCAGAGTCAAGGTCAACGCATAATATTGAATTCATCCGCCATTTTTTGAAGTGCATTACACCCAAACCGGGGTCATTTAACAATGTGTCTATATCCATTTTTCTCTCTCTTATACTGTATATTTGAGAGAGACTTTTAGTTTATTATTTCATGTATGTAATTAGGGCTCCTTACTGCGTGTTATTTCTGTTGCATTCCCCATTAAAATGACTGAGAGCATATCAACGTGGCATGGCCACTTTAAAATGATAAGCAGAGTCTGACGGGAGTTATATACACATCTCTCTGTCGGAAAGAGGATGTGGGCTACAGATTGCAGCAGGGGTGAGACAGGAAATGTAAAAAGGCCAAAGTTATGGTAGCCATAAAAGATTCAATGGTCAGGACGTTTGGGATAATTGGGTTGGTGTTGGATCCCAAAGGATGGAATTTGTAGTGTTTCTGCATGACGAAATTTAGAGCAGCTTGTGATTGAGCCAGCTACAGTAAGTGCAAACTGTATTTGATGTATAATCAGGCTGTGATCAAAATTCACGCTGGGGTTTGGGAGGTAGAAGGTACAATCATATGAGTATGACAGTGCAGTACCACTTAGGCAGGAGAGTGCACCTGGCCAAAGTTGATTAGAAGGAGGCATTAGCACGGACGATGACAAAGCAGCAATGCCTGGTGTCTCTGGGAGTAAATCAGAAGGCACAAGATAGATAAATGCCAAAGATGAAGAAATAGTGTAAATGGAGGACGAAGAAGAAAACCAACAACTTATTCAATAACTGAATAATTTGTAGGAAATTAGAGGATTAAAAATAAGAACTAAAAGCAAGAAAAGAGCAATAAGAAAAGATGAAATAAAAAGTTAAAATAGCTAATGATATAAAAGAAAATATCAAAATAGTTTTTGGGTGTGCAGGGACTAAAATACAGACAACAGTGGCACATGATTCTGAAAAGTTCGTAATTAAGAAAGTCCGACAAATTTATTAAGCATTTTGTGTTGATCGTCATTGCGAAATGCACCATCACTATGCCAGAGTTTTGATGTCGAGGGCACAAGTGAGAGAAGTTGCCAATACTGAGAAGAAGGTGGTTGGTAGCTGATAGGTCTGGAAGTGTCTGAAATGATTGTGGAGGCATTAGTAATCGATAATTTTCAATGGTCACGAGCTTCTTGAATACTACCAGGGAAATGTACATTTGCAAATGCCACTCCGCACTTTAAGAAGGGAGGGAGGCAAAAGACGGGAAATTATAGGCAACAGGAAACACAGATGGAGAACAAAGGCCAATTCATTTCACTCACGCAAGTATCACGTGTTCAAAGCCACAGATGCAAATTCATCCACAGACAAAAGTCAAAGGTCTTCCTGGAATCGGGCGGTGAAGTGGGACAGGGAGAAAGAGAGAGAGAGAGAGGATGATAAACAGAAAGGGGGTAGCGGTTTGCGAGGGAGGGCCAAAGAGCTGCCCGGCTCTTTGTGAGGGTGAAAATTCTGTTTGTCTGCAAAACATTCCATGTTATTTGCCCTTGCTTCTGTGGCTATTACAATTTTAATACTGACATCCGTCTGGTTAATTCTGCCCTGTTCTGTGCTTCTATTTGCCACCAAATGCGAACAGACTGAGAACAGAGAGGTTTTCTCATTATCGAACAGTTAACATCTGGTAAAAGGTCGCAGGTTGAAAACAAAGGTATTGCTGGAATGTGACGTGTTGTGTGGGGATGGGAAGAACGAGAAAGTGTAGGACAGTAGAGCTGAGAGTCACAAAGTCCTACAACACAGAAACAGGCCATGCGGGATTTGAATTTGCAGGTAGATTGGGAAAATCAGGTTGCTACTGGATCCGAAAAGAAGGAAATATTAGAATGCCTATGAGATGGCTTTTTACTGCAGCTTCTGATTGCATCAGTGATGATAATATGAACTGATTATGCATCTGTGTCTTTTTTTCACTGCGGACGGCAGTATGTCAGAAATGCAACAACGTAGGACGGCAGAGTCGGTGTGGGTGTCTCAAATATATGTATATAATTTTGCCGATCAATATCGTCCATAAATTTGCTATATAGCCATATAACCATATAACAATTACAGCACGGAAACTGGCCATCTCGGCCCTTCTAGTCCGTGCCGAACGCTTATTCTCACCTAGCCCCACCGACCTGTACTCAGCCCATAACCCTCCATTCCTTTCCTGTGCACATACCTATCCAATTTTACTTTAAATGACAATATCGAAACTAGATCTACAACTTCTACCGTAAGCTCGTTCCACACAGCTCCCATTCTCTGAGTAAAGAAATTCCCCCTCGTGTTACTCCTAAACTTTTGCCTCCTAACTCTCAACTCATGTCTTCTTGTTTGAAATCTCCCCTACTCTCAATGGAAAAAAAAGCCTATCCACGTCAACTCTATCTATCCCTCTCATAATTATAAATACCTCTACCAAGTCCCCCCTCAACCTTATACGCTCCAAAGAATAAAGACCTAACTTGTTCAACCTTTCTCTGAAACCCGATTTCCACTACTATTGTTGGCAGAAGTTCAGATGGTGATGAGGAGGTGTACAGGAGTGAGAGAGATCAGCTTGTTGTGTGGAGTCAAAACAAAAAGTTTGTACTTAAAGGCAGTAAGACCAAGGTATTGACTGTAGACTTCAGGAAGGAGAGTTCCGGGGAATTCATACCAGTCTCCGTTAAGGGATCAGCAGAGGAAACGGTGAACAGTTTCAAGTACCTGGGTGTCAACATCTGTGAAGACCTACCCGGGACCCATCATTAATTCCGAAGAAGGCAGGCAGTTACTATATTTCATTCGGAGTCCGAGCAGTCTGGATATGTCACAAAGGACTTTTGCAAATTTCGGATAGCTGTACCGCAGGGAGCATTCTAACTGTTTGCATCACTCTCTGCTATTGGGTGGGGGTACCACTGTTCATGATCACAAAAAGCCACGGAAAGTGGCAGTCTCATCCAGCTTCCAGCCTCCTCAACAGCAACGACATCTCAAATAGGCGATGTTTAGGAAGGCAGCATGCAGCGTTAAAGACTCATTGCCCAGAGCATGCCCGCTTCTCATTGCTACCGTCAAGGAGGATGTACAGTAGCTTGAAGCCACGCACTCATTGTCTCAGCAACGGCTTCTTCCTCACCGCCCACCACAGTCAGGTATTACTGAATTATAAAGGATTGGTATTGATCAGTCAACAGTTATTGGATTCTGGAATGATTCTGGAGGTCTGAAAATTGTAAACATCGCTCCACTCTTTAAGAAGGGAGAGTGGCAGAACACACGCAGGTAGCATGACGTCAGCTGTAGGTAAGACATTGGAATTTATTATTAACAATGAGGTTTTGGGGAGCTCGAAGGCACATGATAAAATAGACCGTAGTCCGCATGAGGGGAAATCATTCTTGATGAAATTGTTAGAATTATTTGCGGAAATAACAGGCAGGAAAGGAGAGTCAGTAAATGTTAATTACAAGGACTTTTAGTAGGTCTTCTAAATGATTCCGCAGATGACGCTAGAAACGGTACAAGCGTGACAGGGGATTGGCTGATTGGAAAGAAACAATGAGTAGGTACAAAGTGGACTTTCCTGGTTGGCTACCGGTGACTAGTGTTGTTCCTTCAGCAGTTGCTGTTGGTTGGGACCTTCTCTTTTCACATTATATTCTGTCAATGATTTACATGGCAGAATTGACAGTTTTGTGCCAAGTGTGTGGATGATAAGTGGAGGAGTTGGTAGTTGTGGGGAAGTTATGTATCTGATAAAAACTTAGAAATATTAGGAGTATGCGCATTTAGGTTTCCCCCATCTTTTTTTCTCTATGCACGGAAGATCCTCAGGAGGGCCAGTTTTCTTCGGGGTTATATTTCTCCTCGTCTACCAGAGCAAACTCATGCCTTCTTTTAGCACTTTTGATTTCCTCCTTAAGTGTTCTCTGGCATTTCCTATACTCAGGTACCTAAAGTTCCTTCCATCCCCTACTTGTTGTGCACCCCTTTCCTCTTCGTACCGAGGAGCTGAATATCTCTTGTAAACCAATGTTTCCAAAATCTATTATGTTTGCTGTTTTTATTCTGACAGGATCACACACACTCTATTCTCTCAAAATTTCATCTTTGAAAGCCTCCACATACAAATCATACTTTTTCCCAGAAAACAACCTGTACCAATCGGCACTTGCCACATCCTTTCTGATAAAGTGAAGACTAGCCTTTCTGCAATTTAGAACGTCAACCAAGGAGCAGAACAATGTGCACCTTAATTGCCTAAAAACTGAACACTCGAACTTCGAGGCGAGTGGTTCTGGGTTAGAATCCAGCTAGTTCTTGGCAAACTTTCTGCTGTGGGTACAGCTTCGAACTAGCAAACTCTTTCCCGTAAACAAAGATGACCTGCAGCCTCTCATTCCCCAACAGCAGATCAAGTATCGCACACCCTTGCTCTGTCATGTCGAAAACAGTGTATCCATGGAACACTGAGCAGATAGTGGAGTATTATTTCCTCCTGCAACCATGTCCCAATAGAGTCTTGATTCCACGTGATGACCACACCAGTCTCTCTGCCAATACTCCTTGCATTGAAATACAGATTAAAACATACACAACTCAGAATATTAGTCTCGCTGGGCTCAACTTTTCAGTTCTGACTCTGTATGCAGGCATCACAACATCATTCCCCGCAACCACTCTACGATCTGTTCTGTCACTCATGTTTACAACTCACACCCGCAACTCCAGTTTAAAATCAAGCCTCCCTTGCAGCGGGATGACAAAATCTTCACCCCTTCTCTCCTAATTCCAGCACTGGGCCACAGACAGATTGGCGAGTTCGCTTAAACATAATGTTATATATCCTTTGCAAGTGCCTATTTATGCACAATCCAAAATCTCCTGAGGAAGTATGGCATGTGGAACGTCCCGACCGCCTCCACTTGCTCCTGTAGATATCCCTCTCCTACTATGCAATCCACTGCTTCTTTGGGAACTGTGGCGAGCAGATTTGTCCAGGGCCGCAAAGGAAGCTGGATTCCTCATGATTAATTTGCCAGTTAAATAAGTTGTAAGGAAAGCAAATGCAATATTTGCATTTAATTCGAGAGGAGTAGAATATCAAAGGAAGGATGTAATGCTGAGGCTTTATGTGACATTTGTTCGATTACATTCGCAATATTGCAGGTAGTTTGGGGACCCTGATCTGAGAAAGGATCTGCTGATATGGGAAAGGGTCCAGAGAAGGTTCAAGAGAATGATTTCGTTAATGAAAGGGAAAAGCTTTTGATAGTTCTGGATCTGTCCTCACTGGAGTTTGTAAAAATGATTGGGGATCTCATTAAAGCCAGTTGCATATTAAAACAGAGACGGAGTGGATGTGGAGACGATGTATCATATAATGGGGGTCATTAGCCCCAGATAGTCCTCAGAATAGAAGAATATCCCTTTAGAACAGTGATCAGAAATTTCTTTAGCCAGAGAGTGGTGAATATGTGGAATTCGTTGCCCTTTGCAGCTATGAAGGCTAAATCATTGGGTATATTTACAGCAGAGATTAATAGGTTATAGATTTGTAAGGGTATTGAAGGTTACCGGGAGAAGGCATGCATTATGGCAGAGCAGACTCGATGGCCCGACTGGTCTAATTCAGCCACTGTGTTTTACCGAAAAATAACACAAGCCATAACTGTCATGTCCCCATTAGTGTAAGAGCCAAAGGTAACAAGATCAGGGAACACGAGATGTTGAGGGAAATTTTGAGGGTTGGGTAAAATGAAGAAAGGAGATATTTCACAGGCAGAGTGAGATAAATACAGTAAGTATGAAAAGTGTCAGAATGGTTAACAAGGACATTTGAATGACAAGGATGGATGTCATGAAATATCACTGTTATAAATGGTGATGGTAAAACCAAGGGTGTTTTCAAAGCAGATTTGGGGAAGGTTGTAGCCAGCGACAGCAGAGTGTCCATTAGTGAGGTGTCAATCTGTGCATGTAGCATGAAACTCTCATAGATGAACATGTCATCGATGTTCACAAAGTGAAAGGACCTGATTATTGAGACTCCCAACTGCGGGTTGAGAGGGTTTGGATATTGCTTGTCCAATGTGGTCAGGAAAGTTTTCTTCATCAATATGAAGAATTTCCAACTCGACAGAGCGTGATACTTGATCTCCTCTTTGGGAATGAGACAGACCAGATGGCAGAATTATGTCTCTGGGTGAATCCAGTGGTCACATTTCCATTAGTTTCAATACAGCTACGTAGGAGGATAAGACCTGTACTCAGATTGAATTTCTAAACTGGAGAAAATATACATTTGATGGAATCAGAAGGGATCTGCTGGATGTGGATTTGGATAAGTAAGAGACACTTGGCAATGGGAGGATATCAGAAGTGGAATATTGAGTGTATGTTCATCTGAGAATAATAGGGAAAGCTAACAGGTTCAGGGAACTTTTGTATCGAGAGATACTCAGGACCTGGTAAAGAAAAGGGAGACACAAGTCAGGTCTAAGCAGGTCGATTCTAAACAGTTCGGAGTTCAAAATTCAAAGATCATTATAAATATCTTGCATGTCACCATATAAAACAAAGAGATTTATTTTCTTGTGGACTCACACAGTAAATAGAAAAAAAAGCACAATAAAATCCTGATTGATGATTTTGTGGATGTGAATAAACACATTCAGAGAGGTAGATCAGGAGATGTGGTGTATGGATTTCAGCAGGTCTTTCATAAGGTACCCCTTGCAAAGCTTATTGAAAAAGTAAGGAGGCATCGTTTCCAAGGGGACATTGTTTTGTGGATTCAGAAGGCAAAGTGTGGTTGTAGACGGGTCATATTCTATATGGTGGTCGATCACCAGTGGTGTGCCTCAGCGATCTATTCTAGGAACCCTACTCTTTGTGTTTTCATAAATGATCTGGATGAGGAAGAGGAGGGATAGGTTAATAAATTGGCTGATGACACAAAGGTTGTGAGTGTTGTGGATGGTGTGGAGGCCTGTCAGAGGTTACAGCGGTAAATCAATAAGATGCAAGACTAGGCTGAAAAGTGGTAGATGGAATTCCAACCAGATAAGTATGAGGTGGCTGACTTTGGTAGGTCAAATATGATCGCAGATTATAGTATTAATGATGAGGCTCTTGGCACTGTGGAGGATCAGAGGGATCTTGAGGTTGGAATTCATAGGACAGTCAAAGCTGTTGTTCAGCTTGACTCAGTGCTTAAGAAGGCATTGGCCTTCATCAATCCTGGGATTGAGTTTAAGGGCCGAGAGGCAATGTTAATGCTATATAGGACCATGGTGAGACCCCACTTGGAATATTGTGCTCAGTTCTGGTCACCTCACTACAGGAGGATGTAGAACCGATAGGGAGGGTGCAGACAACACACACACAATGTGCTGGTGGAACACAGCAGGCCAGGCAGCATCTATAAGGAGAAGCACTGTCGACGTTTCGGCCCGAGACCCTTCGTCAGGACTAACTGAAAGGAAAGATAGTAAGAGATTTGAAAGTAGTAGGGGGAGGGTTAAAAGCGAAATGATAGGAGAAGACCGGAGGGGGTGGGGTGAAGCTGAGAGCTGGAAAGATGATTGGCGAAACAGATACAGAGCTGGAGAAGAGAAAGGATCATGGGACGGGAGGCCTCGGGAGAAAGAAAGGGGGGAAAAGCACCAGAGGGAGATGGATAACAGGCAGAGTGATGGGCAGAAAGAGAGGGGAAAAGGAGGGGGGAATCTAAAAATATCAGGGATGGGGTAGGAAGGGGAGTAGGGGCATTAACGGAAGTTAGAGAAGTCAATGTTCATGCTATCACGTTGGAGGCTACACAGCCGGTATATAACGTGTTGTTCCTCCAACCTGAGTTTGGATTCATTTTGACAGTTGAGGAGGCCATGGATAGACATATCAGACTGGGAATGGGACGTGGAATTAAAAAGTGTGTCCACTGGGAGATCCTGCTTTCTCTGGCGGACCGAGCGTTGGGGTTCAGCGAAACTGACTCCCAGTCTGCGTCGGGTCTCACCAATATATAATAGGCCACACAGGGAGTACCAGACACAGTATACCACTCCAGGCGACTCACAGGTAAAGTGTGGCCTCACCTGGAAGGACTGTCTGGGGCCCTGAATGCTGGTGTGCGAGGAAGAGTATGGGCAGGTGTAGCACTTGTTCCGGTTACAAGGATAAGTTCCAGAAAGGAGATCGGTGGGAAGGGATGGGGGGGACGAGTGGACAAGTGAGTCGCTTAGGGAGCGATCCCTGTGGAAAGCAGAAAAAAGGAGGGGAGGGAAAGATGTGCTTGGTAGTGGGATCCCGTTGGAGGTGGTGGATGTTACGGAGAATTATACGTTGGACCTGGAGGCTGCTGTGGTGGTAGATGAGGACAAGGGGAACCCTATCCCGAGTGGGGTGGCGGGTGGATGAGGTGAGAGCAGATGTCTGGGAAATGGGGGAGATGCGTTTGAGAGCAGAGTTTATGGTGGAGGAAGTGAAGCTCCTGTGTTTAAAAAAAGAAGTCATCTCCTTCGTCCTGGAATGAAAATCCTCATCCTGAGAGCAGATGCGGCGGAGACGGAGGAATTGTGAGAAGGGGATAGCATTTTTGCAAGAGACAAGCTGGGAAGAGTAATTGTCCAGGTAGCTGTGAGAGTCTGTAGGTTTTTGTAGATATCAGTAGATAAGCCGTCTCCAGAGATGGAGACAGAAAGATGAAGAAGGGGGAGGGAGGTGTCGGAAATGGGCCAGGTAAATTTGAGGGTAGGGTCAAAGTTGGAGGCAAAGTTAGTGAAGTCAACGAGCTCAGCATGAGGGCAGGAGGCAGCGCCAATGCAGTCGTCGATGTAGCGAAGGAAAAGAGGGGGACGTATACCCGTATAGACTTGGAACATGGACTGTTTAACAAAAACAACAAAAAGGCAGGCATAACTGGGACCCATGCGGGTGCCCATGGCTACACCCTTGGTTTGGAGGAAGTGGGAGGAGCCAGATGAGAAATTATTGAGAGTAAGAACTGATTCCGCTAGACGGAGGAGAGCATTGTTAGAGGGGAATTGGTTAGGTCTGGAATCCAAAAAGAAGCGAAGAGCTTTGAGACGTTCCAGGTGAGGGGTGGAGGTATATAGGGACTGGACGACTATGGTGAAAATAAGGCGGTGGGGGCTTGGGAACTTAAAATTAGGGAAGGGTGCCAAGGCGATTTACAAGGATGTTGCCTGGATTGGGGAGCATTCCTTTCGAGAATAGGTTGAGCGAATTTAACCTTTACTCCTTGGAGCGATGGAGGGTAGAGATGATGATGAGGTAAGATGATGAGAGGCTTTGATCGTGGGGATAGTCAGATTTTTTTTTTTTTTTAAATATTTTTTTTCCCCCAGAGGTGAAATGGCAATCATGAGAGGGCATAGTTTTATGGTGCTTGCGGGTAGGTACAGACTAGATGTCAGGGGTATTTTTTTTAAGGAGAGAGTGGTGTGCGTGGAATGGGCTGCGGTGATGGGGGTAGAGGCAGGTATATAGGGTCTTTTAAAAGACTACTGGATAGGAGTATGGAGTTTAGAGAAATAGACGTCTATTTGTAACACTAGGCAATTTGCAAAGTAAGGACATGTTCAGCATAGCATTGTGGGCCCAAGGGCCTGTGTTGTGCCTTACGTTTTCTGTGTCTCTATGTTTCTATGTAAATTCAATGCAAGACTACACCCAATAGGATGAACAAAAAACCATTGTGCAAGAGACAATAAAACATGCAATGCACAAAGAGAAAAATCAATATTTAATAATAATAATAAACACATAACTAAGTAATCAGTATTGAGATCATGAGATGAAAAGTTCAGTGATGTGTCGAGTAGATTTATAGCCTCTAGGTCAAGAGCCTATTACTTGAGGGGTAATAAGCGTTCCTGAACATGATGGTGAGTACTGAGGATCCTGTACCTTCTTGTTAATGGCAGCAGTGAGCAGAAACCATGGCCTGGATGCTGGAGGTCCTTGATAACGGATGCTGCTTCCTGTGACAATGCTCCATAGAGACGTGCTCAATGCAAGCCAGGGTCTTACCCGTAATGGACTGGGCTGCGTCGGCTGCATTATTTTAGGCCTTGTTGTTTCCATCCCAGGCAATGATGCAACCAGTCAGTGTACTCTCCATCACACATATATAGAAATCAAAATTTTAGATGGCAAGCTGAATATTTGCAAACTGCCACAACATTGCCGTCACAAAGAAGTACGGTGCAGAAACAAATCTAGCCCACACCAAAGCTACTTTAACTGCCTACTTCTATCAAACTGCATCAGGACAATAGCCCTTCATACCCCTACCATTCACTTACACATCCGAACCACTTAAAATTGGAACTGAGCTCGCATGCACCACCTGCACTGACAAACCCTTCCACACTCTCACAACCCTCTAAGTGACGGAACCCTCATGTTCCCCTTAAACGTTTCACCTTTCGTCCTTAATGAGTGATCTCCAGTAGTGGTCCCACACAACCTGAGTGGAAAAAAAGCCTGCTTGTGTTTATCCTAGCTATTCCCCTCATAATTTTGCATATCTCTATAAAATCCCGCTCATTCATTTACGTTCCATGGAAAGATGTCGGACCATATTCAATGTTCCCTCATACCCCAGTTTCTCCGGTTCGGGCAGAATCCTTGTAAAGATGCACTGCACTCTCAATCTTATCTACATCTTTCCTGTAAGTAGGTGATTAAAACTGCATACAACGCTGCAACTGAAGCCTCACAAAGAACTAGTACAGCTTCAACATAATATCTCATTTCCTGTAGTAAATAGTTTGATTTATGAAGGCCAATATGCCATAAGTTTTCTTTACAACCCTGACTAACTCTGACACCAGTTTCATTCAATATGGACCTGTATTCCCAGGTCCCTTTGTTCCATTGCACTCCTTAGCGTCCTACCATCACGGCGTAAAAACTACCCTGGTTGTTCCTACGGAAATGCAAACCCTTGCACTTCTCTGCATTAATATTATCTGACATTTTTCAGCCCAATTTTCCAGCTGTACCAGATCCGCTGCAAACAATGATATTCTTACACATACACACGGAACCACCAAACTGGATTTATTGCACAAATTTGCTGATCAAGTTATCCACATTGTGCTTGACATTGTTTACCTTGCATAAGTCTTTATGCAAGCTACCACATGGAAGACTGGTCAGAAGGTTAATTCGCTAGGCATTCAGGATGAAGGAGTCCATTCGAGTCAACATAGGCTGGGTGGGACAAGCCAGAGAGAGGTAGTAGGTAGGCGGCTCACAAACTATAGGCCTGTGGCTAGTGGTATCAACGGAGATCAGTGCTGTGTCCATTGGTTGTCATCTATAACAAGAATTTGGATGATAATGTAGTACACTAGATCAGCAAATTTGCCGATGACTACAAGTTTGTGAGTGGAATAGACGGCGAGGAAGTCGATTAATGTGAAACGTTTAAGGGTAACATGCGGGTTCCTGCACTGAGGGGGTCTACTAATGCTGACAGTCGTACCTGCACCATGGATTGAAAAGGGCTAGATCGAATTCATTGCCGATGAGTGTATGATGTTGCAATTTGTGGACAAAACACGGTAAGACAGTGAATGTTAGGTGTTTCTGCAATATACAGATCCACATTTCCTTGAAATCAGCGTCACAGGTAGATGAAGTTGTAAAGAGAACTTTAGGTAAATGATCCTTTATAAATCAGGGCATTGAGTGCAGGAGTTGGGATGTTATGTTGAAATTGTAAAATATGTTAGTGAAAGTAATGCGTGAAGTTCTGGTTCACCTACCGATAATGAAGATATCCATAAACTTGGAAGAATGCAGACAAAATATACAAGTGGCTTGTCCTTACTTGACGACCTGAGCTACAGGGACTGTTTGCCCAGATTAGGAATGTATTCACTGGTGTGTTCAGTGGAAAGGATAAGACTAATTAAGAGGAATCAGAGGTGAAACTTCACTGGACTTTCCTATGGGTGGAGCAAGCTACTAACGGAAGTCGTACATGTACGTCCAATAATGACATTGGGGAAAGCTTGGGCAGGTGGATGAGATGAGAGATATTGGGTCAATGAGGTATGGAGGGCTATGGTCTGGTTGCAGGGAGATGGGAGAAGGCAGAAGGTAGGCTGGCATGGAATAGATAGGCTGAAGTTCCTGTATGTTGCAGTGCTCCATAACTCTCTGCCAACACTTCCCATACAATAAATACCAATGTGCCATTTGCCTCCCTAACTACTGCTGTCCCTTCCGCAGTCTGAGATAAACACCCTAAATGGACCAGTGAGAATACATGCTTGCATCAGTGGACAAACATCTTTGCATATTTCAAGATATTTTCTCTGAATTCCTTCTCCATTATAGACCCTGTACACTTTACACTCCTATTATTCCAGTGCAGTCCCTTTGCCAACCTGACTGGGAATTCATGCAGCGTCTACACCTGCTAATGCGTGCTGTACATCGCAGACAATATACACATTCCACTCCACCATTCTGACCCATTATAAACCTGACACAGTAGTCCTGTGACTATTTGCTCCCCTGAACCTCTGATCATTCCTGTTCATTTGCTTATCACTGAACCCGTGGCTGTCAGAGGAAGCTCCCTGACTGAGAACAATAGGCTCCTCATTACAAAGTCTCAGGATAAAAGGTGCTTATTTGCATTGCATATTTTTTACAATAATACATCAATTGTTCCGCCGCCCAGCTGCAGATTCATTGATTCGAGATCCCGACGCGGAAGCTAGTCAGGGACGTGTCGCCTAACCTAACACAGCTCACAGCAGAGAGAGAGAAAAGGTCGTAGGTGGTCTCATCTCCTTCCATTTCGTACACAATCACCTCATTGGAAGTCACAAGTGAGTAGACATCCACGTATCTGATTGATCCTGTGCATTTGTTTTGTTGTTATTATTGTTGTGTGTGTGTGTGTGTGTGCGTGTGCGTGTGTGTGTGCGCGCGCGCGCGCGCCGTGCTGGGCGGGGGGGGGGGGGGGGGGGGGGGGAATGGAGGCGCGATGTAGAGAGAGACAAACCGTCTGTAAGTAAAATAAATGGGGCTCCTATCAATCGGTGAGGTTTCAGGGAGTGATTTCTCAGCTCTGTCTATCGTCTCAGTCAAGGAAATCTCATATAGTTGTGATCACAGTGAAGGGGAGAAGGAGATTTCACTCTATCTGTGGACTGACGCTGTCCGTGTGGTTTCATAGAACATAGAACATCGAACAGTAGAGCACAATACAGTCCTTTCGGCCCACAATGTTGTGCCGACTCTTAAAACCTGCCTCCCATATAACCACCTTCCCCACCTTAAGTTCATCCATATTCTTGTCTCGTCGTTTCTTAAATTTCACTAATGTATCTGCCTCCACCACTGACTCAGGCAGTGCACTCCACACACAAACCTCACTCTGAGTAAAAAACTTTCCATATAACCATATAACAATTACAACACAGAAACAGTCCATCTCCGCCCTTTTAGTCCGTGCCGAACGCTTACTCTCACCTAGTCCAACCGACCTGCACTCAGCCCATAACTCTCCATTCCTTTCCTGTCCATATACCTATCCATTTTTTAAATGACAATATTGAACCTGCCTCTACCACTTCTACAGTAAGCTCGTTCCACACAGCTACCATTCTCTGAGTAAAGAAGTTCCCTCTCGTGTTACCCTTAAACCTTTGCCCCCAAACTCTCAACTCATGTCCTCTTGTTTGAATCTGCCCTACTCTCAATGAAAAAAGCCTATTCACGTCAACTCTATCTCACTCATAATTTTAAATACCTCTATCAAGAACCCCCTCAACCTTCTACACTCCAAAGAATAAAAACTTGTTCAACCTTTCTCTGTAACTTAGGTGCTGTAACACAGGTAACATTCTATTAAATCTAATATTCCCCTTCAACTTTACACCCCTTACCTTAAAGCCATGTCCTCTTGTATTGAGCAGTGATGCCCTGGGGAAGAGGCGCTGGCTGTCCTCTTTATCTATTCCTCTTAATATCTTGTACACCTCTATCATGTCTCCTGTCATCCTCCTTCTCTCCAGAGAGTAAAGCCCTATCTCCATTAGTTTCATTAACGGAGATCTTACTTCTGTTTGTGGGTTATTGATGGAGACCTCATCAATATTTGTGGAATCTCACTGAGGGAGATCTCCCTATCTGTGGGATCCCAGTAAGGGAGAGAGGGAGATCTGCTTTCTGTCAGATCATGATCAGTGAGATATCACCTCCTTCTGTGAGGTCAGTGAGGGTTATCATACTGCCTGTGGGTTCTCACTGAGGGAGGTCTCATCTCTTTCTTTGGATTCGCAGTAAGGAACTTGAGGACAGTGAACATTTGAAAACATCAGGAATTTATTAACTGCTATGTTTAGCGGGGAATGTAACATATTTAAAAGAAAGCTGGAGCGGGGGGGAGGGAGACTTCACTGAGAGGTTCTCATAATATTCTACCTCATGCTTCACAGCACCCCCAATCTGGGTGTATTACACAACGACATTGTGTTTGACATTGTTTACCTGGACTTTACCAACTCTGTAGGCAACCTTCTGCGTGGACAGCGGCCTGAGAGTGGTAGTAGGTAGTCGGCTCACAAACATCAGAGCTCAGTGCTGAGATCCATTGTTTGTAAAAGAAACATAGACACATAGAAAACCTATAGCACACTACAGGCCTTTCGGCCCACAACCCTGTGCCAAACATTCCCTTCCCTGAGAAATTACCTAGATTTACCCTTAGTCCTCTATTTATCTGAGCTCCATATGCCTGTCCAGGAGTCTCTTAAACGACATGAATCCATGACAATAATTCGAATGATAATGTGTTAAACTGGATCAGCAAAATTTTCCACTGACTACAAGATTGTGGAGGGGGGGGGGGAGGAATGGACAGTGAAGAAGTCTATTAATGCTTGGTGGACCAAATGAGAAAATGGACTGAAACGAGGCAGACAATTCATTGCCGGTGAGGGTGGGATATTGCAATTTTGGGAGGGAAACACACGATACAACAGTGAATGTTAGGTGTACCTGGAAATACAGATCAATATTTCCTTGAAATCAGTGTCACAGGTAGATGTACAGGAGAGCCTAAGTACATGGGCCTTTATAAATCAGGGCATTGAATACAGGAGTTGTTAGGTATGTTGAAATTTTTTAAAAAGTTGTCAGTGAAGTTCATTTCAAAGTAATGCGTACCGATAGAGAAGATATCAATAAACTTGAAGTAATGCAGACAAGATTTACAAGGGTGTTGTTGGTACTTCAGGATCTGAGCTACAAAGACAGTTTGACTACATTAGGAATTTATTCACTGATGTGCTTAGTGTGAAGGATAACATATTTAAGAGCAATCTGAGAAGTAATTTCAATCAGAGGTTCCTGTGAGTGGAACGTGCTACCAACAGAAGTCCCAAATGCACGTTCAATAGAGAAATTTAGGGGAAGTTTGGACAGCTGGATGAGATAAGAGATCATGGATCATGAGGTATGGAGGACTATGGTCTGGATGCAGAGAGATGGGACTCTGCTGGCATGGACTTGATGGGTGGTAGTTCTTGTTTCCATCACTCTCTGACCAGCACCCCCATACAATA
Source organism: Hemitrygon akajei (assembly GCF_048418815.1). NCBI lineage: Eukaryota > Metazoa > Chordata > Chondrichthyes > Myliobatiformes > Dasyatidae > Hemitrygon > Hemitrygon akajei. The sequence continues at coordinate 876,109 of NW_027332026.1, read as the reverse complement.
AATGTACACGTTCATTTGCCTTCCCAACTACTGGTGTCCCTTCCTGCAGTCTGAGGTAAGCACCCTGTGGTGGACCAGTGTCATTACATGTTTGCATCTGTGTACAAACATCTTCCCATTTTTCATAACATTTTCTCTAAATTCGTTATCCATTGTCGACCCTGCACACGAAACACACCCATTACTCCAGTACTGATGCATTGCCCGCCTGACCAGGGGTTTATTTTTTATCTAATCCTGCTAATGTGTGCTCTCCATCACTGACGATATACACATCAAATCGAACATTCTGACCCATTATAAACCAGACAACTCTAATCCTGTGACTATTTTCTCTCCAGAACTTGTGTTAATTCTGGCTCATTTGCTCATCACAGAACCCGTGGTTGTTAGAGGAAGCTGACTGACTGAGAAAAGAAGGCTCTTCATTACAGAGCCTCAGGATAAATGGTATTTATTTGCATTGAATGATTTTTACAAGAAAGTTCCGCCACCCAGCTCCAGGTTCACTGATTCGATAAGCTGAAACGAAAAGTAGTCAATGTCGTGTCGCTTAACCTAACACCGTTTACAGCAGAGAGTGAAAGGGTCGCAGGTGGCCCTATTTCCTTCCGGGTCTCACACCATCACCTCACTGGGAGTCACAAGTGAGCAGACATCCACGTATCTGGTCTAACGAGAGAGAGAGAGAGAGAGAGAGAGAGAGAGAGAGAGAGAGAGAGAGAGAGAGAGAGAGAGAGAGAGAGAGAGAGAGAGATTGTTGGGCGAGAGGGATGGGCATGGGAGAGAGACAAAAGTTCTGCAAGTAAGATGGATGGACCTCCTCATTTACCTGTGATGTTTCAGGAAGTGATTTCACACCTCTGTCCAGGGACTCAGTCATTGAAATCTCATGTATGTGTGATCCCAGTAAGTGAGAGTGGGAAACATAGAAACAATGAAAATAGGCGCAGGAGTAGGCCATTCGGCCCTTCGAGCCTGCACCGCCGTTCAGTATGATCATGGCTGATCATCCAACACAGAACCCTGTACCTGCTTTCTCTCCATACCACCTGATCCTTTTAGCCACAAGGGCCATATCTAACTTACCTTAGTGATCTGACCTCGAAAAGATCTCAGTGAGTGAGATCTCATCTCCTTCTCTGAGGTCATGAGGGACATCATACTGTCTATGGGTTCTCACTGAGGAATATCGCACCTCTGCCTTTTGATTCGTAGTAAGGAACTTGAGGACAGAGAAAGTTTGAATACATTAGGAATTTCTTCCCTGGTATGTTTAGCGGGAAGATAAAATAGTTAAAAGTAATCTGATGATGGGGGGGACCAGTCAGAGGTTCTTGTGAGTGCAACAAGCTTTCAACAGAAGTCGTAAGTACGTGTAGATTGTCATTTAGGAAAGATTTGGACAAGTGGATGCGATGCGAATCATGGCTCAGTGAAGTATGGAGAGGTATGGACTGGATAAAGGTTGATTTGATTAGGTACAAACAAACTTGCATATTTCATAATACTTTCTCTAAATTTATTCACCATTATAGACCCTGCACACGGTCCACTCCCATTACTCCATATACTGAAACACTTTCGATGTGGGTGGCCGTTTATCTTGTGTCTACTCTCCACCCCCCCCCCCCCCCACTGTCTTTGGGGTCGCAGTGAGTGATGTCACACCTACATTTGTTGGGTCTCCGTGAATGATATCTCATGTTTTTTTTCTGTGGGGTAGCAGTCGTGGAGATCTCAGCTCCGTCTATACTGCCTCAATGATAGAAAGCTGGAGATCCTACCTTTTGTTCATGGCATCTCAGTGATTGGTCTTACCTCTGTCTGTTTGGTCTCATTGAGGGAGATCTCACGCGGTCTGTGGGGTTCTAATGAAGGAGCAAAGGAGGTCTCACCACCGTCCGTGGGATCCCAGTGGAGGAGGTCCCACCTCTGTCCTTGGGGTCTCAATGAAGGTGCAAAGGAGATCCTACCTTTGTCTATGGGGTTTCAACGAGGAAGTTGTCATCTATATCCATGGGTCTCAGTGAAGTAAAAAAAAATAAGCTTCCCCCTCTGTCGGCGTGATTGCAGTGAGAGACTAATGCATCTATCAAACTGCAGGTGGGTATACCGTTCTTTCCTCACTCCCCGTCCCCATGTCCACATTGATTCCTGCGTTAATTCCTACTTTTCATTTCCAGAAGGTCACTGGCTGAGCTGACGGTTCTGCTGCTGATCCTGGGTTCTGTGGGTGAGTCGAGTCTTGTCGGGACAATCTGTGTGCAGTTTACAGTAAGATGAAGTAGATGTTATTTATTGTTTCTGTAGATGGGCGGAGACGGTCTGAATTTAATGGGGGGAAAGTATTGAAGGGACCTCGGGAGCATTATGAATCCAATTTGACTGCGGGATACATGGCATTAGAGCCGCTGATCAGAAACATCCAGATACCCGGTTTGGTAGAACAACAGTCGGGAGTGGTTGGAGATCGGGGGGCAGAGGTTTCAGCAGAGAATTTCAGGCTTGAAGGCTGAGGAGAAGGCACGGCTGGAAATGCAGTGATTACCTTCCGAGAGCTTGGGGTTGGAGGGAGTGTAAGAGTTGCAGGTGATTACACTTGGAGGATGTATTGAGGATTTTGGGATGTGAAAGCAAAGTTGAGTATTATGCTACTTTAGGAACAACCGCGGTGTTTGTGGAGAACAGAGGGCAGGTGTGGGAGGCGGCTGAGATTTCCTTGAGAGATGGGCTGATCTCGGGGCGGAGTTGGGTAATGTTACAAAGGCGAGCGTCACCGTGGGGCAAAGATGTGATAGGAGCCAGTCAGTGACTGTAACAGACCTATCGAGCGCTCGGCCAGGCGAATGAATAAACCTGGGACCTGAGGTTTCAGTGCTCCTGGGCACAGTTTAATGGAGGACCAAAGGCAGTTCTAGTGACCCAGTTCAAATCTGACCTCTATGGCGCTTATATGGTCCCCCTGTGACCACGTGGCCTCCCGCTGTTTCCCTGGTTTTCCTCTCATGCCAAATACGGTCAGGTTTCATTCAGGGAAACTGGCACAAAATGCTGGAGGGACTCGGTAAATGGACTAACATTTGATATGAGACTCAGAAAGTTTAAAAAGTTTAAAATATTTCAAAGGTACATTTAATAAATACTATATACATCTTGAAATGCATTTTCTTCGCAAACAGAGGAGTGCCCCAATAAATGAATGACAGTTGTGTGGGAACCCCAAACTACCACCAACCCCCAGCTCCCCTACTTCCCGAGCATAAGCGGCAGCAAGCAATGAACCCCTCTGCGCCCACTAGCAGAAAAAGAAAACATCGGCAAATGCCACTGAGCCGTCAAGCGTGCAGCGAAAGCAACTGCAAAACCAAGACTTGCAGAACCCAAAGATTGCGCGTTCACCCGGTATTCGACATGCCACAGGTTCTCTCTCTGCCAAATAAGGGAGAAAGAGATGTTGCCGTTTTAGAGCGAGAGGAGACACAAGGAATCAGGACTCTGGGCACACAGCTGAAGATGCTCCAGTTCTCACGACATGACGGTCCGAAACACCGACTTTCGATTCGCTGGCCTCCAGAGCCCCGAGACCCTAGTTCTCCAAAGGCGAGCCGAACCCTTAAGGTCCGCCCTTTGCATGTGGGATAAAGGCCAGTCGTGACACCCCGAGAGCCAGGCCCATTCCCGGAATGAACCGACGTCAGCGTATGACTCCAGGTCAGGATCTTTAAAAAACCCTGGAAGGGAAAAAGTAGAGATGACGAGGATGAAAATAGAGCAGTTTCCGAAGATGCAAACAAAGGAGTAGCCGTTTAGCGCCATCTTGACTGACCTCCGCTCTCTGAGAAGGGAAGGCAAAGGTATGGCAATGCGGTGTTGCACGGGGCTCGATAGTCAGGGGGACAGTTAGGAGATTCTGTGGCTGTAAACTAGACACCAGGCTGTTCTAATGCGAGGGTCCATGGTGCATCAGAGCGGCTGCAGGATACTCCGAAGGGTGAGGGTTAGGAGCAAGAGGTACTGGTACACATTGGCACCAATGACATAGGTAGAAAAACGGCAAGAGATCCTACACAGTGGGTATATAAATTTAGCACAGATGTTGAAGGGAAGGACCTCCAGGATAGCAATCTCCTTATTTCTCAGAGTGCCACAGGCCAGGGCAATTAGCAATGGTGTGACCGCCCAGATGAATGAATGGCTGAGAACATGGTTCAGGGGACCAGGTTTCCTGTTCTAGGATCATTGTAAACTTTTCAGGGGAAGGGATGGCTTACACAGGAAGGACGGATTGCTCCTCAGCTGGAATGGAAACAGTATCCTGGTCGGGAAGCTATCTGTGACTTTCAAATAGATTTGTAGGGGGCCTGGATCCGGATGTCCAGGTCAGGTAAGGAAAGGATCGGACCAGAAGGTACGTATCAGGGAATGTAATGAAAAGCAAATTCAAAATGTCAGGTATGATTGATCGGATAAGTTGAAGTGTGTATATTTTATTTCGTGGAGTATGATCGGTCAAGGTCATGGACAATAGACAGTAGACAATAGGTGCAGGAGTAGGTCATTCGGCCCTTCTAGCCAGCACCGCCATTCGCTGTGATCATGGTTGATCATCCACAATCAGTACCCCGTTCCTGCCTTCTCCCCATATCCCTTGAGCTCTATCTAACTCTCTCTTGAAAGCTTCCAGAGCCTAAGCCTCTACTGCCTTCTAGTGCAGAGCATTCCACATATCCACCACCCTCTGGGTGAAAAAGTTTTTCGGCATCACTGTTCTAAATGTTGTTCTAATTAAGGTAGATTGTAGATCAGTACCTGGACCTGCGATAGTGTCTTGGTTGAGATAATGTGGGATTAATGTTTTAGAAAACAGAGAGCGTAAAGGAGGTGGTGTTGAAGGGGCTGGAGAGGGGTTTGAAGGGGAAAGCACGGTTGCATTACCTATCAGGGACAGTATCACCACTGCACTCTGGTGAGACATAAGAGAGGGTTCAGACTGAGTTGATCTGTGTCGAAGTCAGGAATAGGAAAGGTGCAATCACACTGATGGGATTGTACTACAGACCCCCTGATCGCCATCAGGACATTGCGGAATGGATATTCAACCAGACTATGAAATGTATAAAAATAATAGGGATGTTGACATGGGGCATTTCAACTTCGTTAATATATGTGGGACATTCTTAGTACAGAGGAAATTAGATGGAGCAGAATTTGATAAGTCTGTGTATGACGGTCTGTTAAATCATGGTCCATCGAGAAGAGGGGCTAAAGGGGACCTGCTGTAGGGTAATGAGCCTGGTCAATTGACTGACCTTTCAGTGGGTGAACAGTTACGGAACAGTGGCCACAAATCCTGAACTTTCAGGATAGCTTTAGGCAAGGGGAGATATGCTTCTTCTGGGAGCGTTTTAAATGCAAGTAGAACAGAATAGGAGATGCTAAGGCTCGACTACGATGAATTAATTCGGAACACCTTTTTTATCTCACAAATCTATATCAGACACGAAGAGGGTGTTAGATGATCAGTTGCACAGAGTACATGATAGATATGTACTTGTTAGAAGGAAGGACAGGGATGGTAAGATAAGAGAACCTGGGATAGCTGGAAGATGCTGCCTGGCATGATGGGAGAGGCAAACATATGACGGACGTTTGAATGGGCGCATGGATGTGAGGAAGGTGGGGGTATGTTGACATGGTGCAAGTAGGGGCAATCAGCCTTCGGGTGTTTCAGATTTGCTTCTCGCTGGTTTGGATCAACATTGTGGGCCGAATGGCCTGTTTCTGTGCTGTTCTCCACAATGTTGCATGTTCTATTCGGTTCCATCCCTCACGTTCGATCCTGAACCCCACTCTCTCTGTGAGGAGCTTACAAGTTCCCACTGTGACCGTGGGCAGCTTATTCGGCTCCATTCGGCTCAATGACAGGAGTCAGAGTAAACAAGCTGTGGAAGTGTATGGAATTGAAGCGGTGGTGTTTGGGGTTTGAGATGGGACTGGTCCCCTGGAACTGTCATTGTCCTGACGGGTTTCAGGCCAACTTTGTTGTTACATGTGGAGGGCAATGATACTGAGTTAAGGGATCAAAACGTACAAACAAGCTGGAGGAACTCAGCAAGTGGAGCAGCATCTGTGGAAACGAGCAGTCAACGTTTCGGGCCGAAACCTTTCGTCAGGACTGATGAAGGAGGGGATTTGGAGCCCTATAAAGAGGTGCGGGGAAGGGGTGGGGTGGGTGGGAAGGAGAAGGCGGGTGGGTGCCAAGTGAAAAAAACAATCAGAGGAAAGGTTGCGGACGGGAAGCAGGGAGGGGATAGGCAGGAGATGTGAAGAAGGAATGTAAGGATTAAGCACTATATGTAGTATAGTTTATAGGACCTACCCCTCCTTCAGTCCTGACGAAAGATCTCGGCCCGAAACGTTGACTGCTCGTTTCCACAGAAGCTGCCCGACCTGCTGAGTTCCTCCAGCTTGTTTGTACGGGTTGATCTGACCACAGCATCTGCAGTGTACTTTGTGTTGACTGAGTTAAGGGATGTCGTTATTGGTCAGAGAGTAAACGGGACCTGAGCTGAATTTCAGATTAACACTAAATATTATTCTATCCCTCAGCTGCTAGCTGCACACTCGATGATCCATGTGTAAGCTACACGGTCCTGGATCAGCCGTGGAGGAGCACAAATTGTTTCCAAACTGATTGCACCGACGGACAATGGATGGGTGATGGAAATCTTAGAGAGGGATGGTACAGATTTCACAGGTACTGTGAGGTGATGATCACTGAGAAACTGCACTCTGAAGGGAAATACAAACAGAGGAACAACGTGTGTGTGAATGGGAAATGCAGAGAGACCGGCATTATCAGTGACGATAATGAGTTGGGGAGTAAATACATGGGGAGGGTAGATCCCACCCTCTTGGGCTTAGAAATACGGGGCGTGTACAATTGAGAGGGAATTCACAGGATTGGCGGGTCATTGACCTGAAAAGGGGAAAGGACCGGGTGAATCCATTTTCCCATCTCTCTGTCTGAGTGCCTGAGACGTGCAATTTGAAACTGGATCGTAAGCTGTGTTTGGAGAACTGACTGGCGGATAACAGAGATGGGGGTGGGAGAAAGTGTCTGAGGACACAAGCTGACTCATGGAACAGACCAGAGATAAGATGGGGTCACGAACAACTATACCTCTAAGAGCAGAGGACGATTGAAGCATCGAGGTGAAAGCGGAGGGAGTCAGTGAAAGCTCCCAATAGAGACGGTCAGCAGCCGGATAAGCGTGTTCGTGCCTGAGTCGGTGGGCTTTGGCCGCAGGTTGGCGGCATTCGGACCCGGTTGGGTGATCACTGATGACGAAAAGACTGAGTTTGTGCGACTGCACTCTTTGTATGCACATAAAAAGACGTTTCCTATATTCTAAGATATAAGTGATTATTGGACTGTACTTTATATTGATTTCCTTCAGTTTTACGACGTGTTCCTTGTAGACGATTGGTGGGTTGGTGATCTGCTTATTTCGTTAGGGGATGGGTGCTAGTGTCGCTGATCTTTTCTGCGAATCATTTGTCAGTGAATGTTACAGTAGCAGTTTGTTTGTTTGATTCTGTTTTTAGCTCTCCGGGAGGTTTGGAGCGCGTGGTCTGCGAGCTTTGCTTCTTTTATTTTTCGCGCCGGAGTGAAGTTGATGAATTTTTTTTTCATGGAATTTCTGTATTTAATCGATATCTGTAATAGACAAATATCAGAGTTGCATTGGAGATGCACACTATGTCATAGAACGAACTGTTGAAATTTTGAACAAACTCCCTCAGATCAGGGTCTGACTCTCTGATTACTGTTTCAGTTCAGGAGGATGGACAATGCCCGAGACAGTCTTTCCAGAGGATCGCTGCTCCGGGGTGATCCCGGGCTGGTTGAACGGTAGGATCAGGGTTTACGTCTATGGGGGTTGGTCGTTTTTGTGGAAGCTCAGTCTGAACACTTGGATAACTTCAAACACAGGCACTGAACCCAAACTCCCTGAGAGGAATCGGCACACGGACTACCCTCCGGCCGTGAGCCGTTGCTGCTGTGGGCAGGGTGGGATGGGGAGAGGTAGTTGAGCGGGTCTGCTTTTTCACTGGGTCCCGTATCACACACCCTGGCGTACTGTGGGACCGGATACATTTCACAATGTTTATAAACGTTATTCCAGGTAGCCATCCCAACGTGACAGAGGGGGAGGTGACCAGGACCGTCTGTTTCACCTGGAATGAAGACACCTGTCACTGGAGCCGGGAGATCCAGTTGAAAAACTGCTCCGATTACTTTGTGTATCATCTGAAGCCGACACCCTGTTCTAGAGTTGTGTACTGTACAGGTAGGTCACTGTTCCCCCGTGACACTGGAATATGTGTGTTCTGGGAAATATCTGGGACATCCCGTGTTACCAACATGAACACTGAGCTGAGTTTTCCAAACAGCTGCTGTACGGTGGTAAAACCATCGTCTGGTTGGATGGTGGGATCGATAAAGAAGTGAGGAAGTGGCCGAGACTTAGGGGAAGATAGAGAGGAGGGAGATCTAGAGTGAGACCGAGGGGTGAGGGGTGTAGAGTGAGAAAGATAATTGAGGGACACTGAGAAAGACCGAGCAGGGAGGGAGGGAGCGTGGATCATTGAGAGGGGAGGAAGAAGGAGGGGAGGCGGAGGTGGGTAGAAGATGAGGGAAGGAATAGACTGGCAGAGAGAGGGAGGTGGGGAGAGAGTGGGGAGAATGTCAAAGAGAGACAAAATGCATGTAGAGACTGAGGTGAGACGGCGGTATGAACAGATTGAGGAGAGAGGGTGGGAGACCAGAGAGGAGTGGAAGGCAGTGAGGGATAGAATTGAGATTGGGAAGACTGACTGCAGGAAGGGGCAGAAGAATAACCGATTAAGTGGAGGAGAATGGGATGAAAGAAGCTAAGGAAGATTTTCGTGCGATTAGAGATCAGAAATGTGTGACAGTGGAAAAGGAGGTATGGAGAGTTCAGGGAAATGGAAGGAGAATGTGAATAGAGCAAAACGGAGATCGGAATAACAAAATGGTTGGATGTGGTGTGACATGCGACAAGGGCGGAAATGAGAGATTAGGCAAAAGCTTGTGGACTGTGTTCCAGGAGAGGGCTGGTATTGGTTTCACCACAGACCTAGTTGCCAACTTCCTAGACCTATTCTGATTACCTATTCCAGTGTTTCAACTCTCCCATGTCCCTGTTCCTTCCTTACAGACCTGGAAGTTTCCACAAGGAACAGCCGGAATTATCATGGACTGGAGGTTCCACCCATGAACCGACCTCTGACCCAACAAAAGATTCTGTCTCTCTCACTCTCTCTCTCCCCACCTTCCCCCCTCTCTCTTACCCTCTCTCTCTAGACCTCTATCTCTGTGTCTGTGTCTGTCTCTGCCTCTCTGTCCGTGGTTGCCTCTGTGCGTCTCTGAGAATAGAGCCTGATGAATCTGTGAATTATTTGCGAATAAATCGGTCATGATAGCTATGTAGAGCTAATTCAAGTCATATGGTCTGAAATTACCAGCAATTTACACTGGTCAGAAACAGAGCATTACTTGTTTCTTATTTCCCTCCCACCCGCTAGCACACTTGTGTAACTGTCAACCAGCTCCCTGTGTGTCTGAATGCTCCCTGTATCCCCACACCGATCTGTTGCAATGAGAGGCGAGCATGTCCTGGGTGATTGGGGTCCTTAATGATGGATGTATCCTTTTTTGAGACATCACTCCTCGAAGATATCCGGGATGCTGAGGAGGCTACTGCTGACTGAATTTATAACAAAGCAGCATACTTTGAGCCTATTTCACCCCTCTCCACCCTCCCAGAAAAGTGCAAGACAGGAATGCAGCCATTTAGAATACTCCCCGTAACAGATCTTTCGGATCTCTGCATCCTGGAACTGCTGTATCCGCCCTCTGCGCTTTCTCTCACGCCCGCCGCTCAACTACCCACGCCAGTCCTGTGTCCCTGTCAGGGAACCATGTGCTCTGCTGGAGTATTCGGTTCTACATCAGTGAGCCATGTTCAATTCTGACACCAGTGCTCGCTGTCTGGAGTTTCAAGTTCTTCTTGCGACCGTGTGGGTTCTTCCCTCCACCACACAAATACGTGCCGGTTAATTGGCTCGTATCAAATGTTTCAAACTTTGGATCAATGTCAGGACAAATCAAAGGCCAGGTGTCCTTGTGGATGAACTGTGCGAATATATGGAATAAAACGGGAGAGGCAGGGGAGATGGGTAACATAGGACTGGACACCATACTCCGCACCCCCTCCCCCCCCCCCCGAGGCTACCATCTCCTAAAGGGTGTAAGGCCATTTTTGTTGAAACAGGTAGACGATGGGAGAGCGCTGAACCATGAGTTAAGGAATGTTGTTACTGATAAACGGGAGATGATTGGTTCTCTGGGTTAATGATATTGGAGGTTCAGATGTAGATGGTCGTTGACTTGAGCCGAAATTCAGATTCACAGTGAACCTTGTTCTATCCCTCAGCTGCTGGCACCGCACGCTTTGACCCGTGTGTAACTCACACCGTCCAGGATCAGCTCTGGAGGAGCACAGATTGTTCCCACACTGAGTGCACCGGAGGACAATGGATGGGTGATGGAAAACTTGAAGTGCGATGGTACAGATTTAACAGGTAACATGAGGCAGCAATCACAGATGGGGATGTAAATAGTGGGAACAAGGTGTGGGTGAGTGGGAAATGCATGGACACCGGGATCATCAGTGATTACACTGAGATGGGGAGTAAATACCAGGAGAGACGGTTGAAACTTTCTTCAGCGTAGAGGCAGTGGCAGGAACGACAGGGTGGGGATTCCCTGGTTTGGGTGGTTATTGACCAGAGTCGGGATACAGACAGGGTGAGACCAATTCCGCATTTCTCTCTGACTGAAAGCCACCCTCTCTGATCAGGGACTGACTCTGATTAATGTTTCAGTTCCGGGGGACGGATGATTTCCGAGACAGTCTTTCCAGAGGCGCGCTGTTCCGGAGTAATCCCGGGCTGGTTGAACGGTAGGGTCAGGGTTTACTCTGTGGGGCTAAGTTATTTTTGACGACTGAGAGACCTGGTGCATTTTACAGTGTTGATTAACCGCATTCCAGGTTCCCATCCCAGTGTGGAAGAGGGGGAGGTGACCAGAACCGTCTGCTTCACCTGGAGAGATTTCACTTGTTATTGGAGAAGGGAGATCAAGGTGAAAAACTGCTGCCGTTACTTTGTGTATCAGCTGAAACCGGCACCCTGCTCCAGCGCTGTGTACTGTACAGGTAGGTCACTGTTCCCCTGTCACACTGAATATGGGTGCTGTGGCGTAACTGAGGGCGTCCCAAGTGACCAACATGTACAACCAGGCTGAGTTTCCCAGACAGCTGCCTGGAGTGTGGACAAGCCATATCCTGGAGTGTGGGATGGTGGGAATGAGGGGAGAGGTACTTAGGAAGAGACCTTGGGGAGATGCAGATAGAAAGAGAGCGAGGGGAGAGCAAGGTAGAGGGGGGGGGGGCGAGGAACAGGCAGTTCGGGAGAGACCGACGGACAGGCAAGTATGGAGAGACCGAGGGGAGAGGGAGGTAGGGAGAGATCGAGGGCAGAGGGAGGAAGGGGGAGACCGCGGGAAAAAAAAGGGTGAGGAGAGACCGAGAGGAGAGGAAGTCGGGGAGACGGGGGGCGGGGGTTTGTGAGTAGAAAGGAAGGGACTAAGAGAAGAAGGAGATAGGGAGGGAGAGGCCGAGGGGAGAAGGAAGTAGGGAGAGTCCGACGGGAAATAGTAGAGGTCAGTGACGGAGGGGAGAGGGTCGTAAGGAGAGACAGAGCGGAGAAGGAGAAAGGGAGATACCGAGGGAGAGAGACGTCAAGAGAGTCTGAGGGGGTGGAAGAAAGGGAGGGACCAAGGGGAGGGGCCAGTAAGGGAGACCACTAAGGTGGTGTGGTCGGGAGATCCTGAGTGAGAGTTATGGAGAGATTGACGGTACTGGGAGGCAGTGGGAAATAGAATAAACAACGGGGAGAAGGCAAAGTCAGGGTTGGAAGAATGGCAGATATATTGGGGAAAGGCGGAGGGCAGAGTAACAGCGGCAGTAGATATGGATGTGCGGAGAGTGACGGGAAGGGATGGACAGTGCGAATGGAGCAAAGTGATAACAGTGAAGAAGGAAACGGATGGATATGGTGTTAAATGTGATAAGGGAGGAGATGAGCGATTAGATAAAGTGTTTTCCAGGATAGGGTAATATTGGAGAGGAAAATGAGAGGAATGGTGTTGGTTTCCCTAGTATTACATCCCCTGAATTCTTGTCCCATTATGATGACCTATTTCGGTATTTCCACACTTGCCTGTCTCTGTTCGTTCATTACAGCCCCGGAGACGGCTACAACGGAACAGGCAAAACTAACTTCGACTGAAGGGTCCACGCAGGAACCGTCAACTGCCCCAAGTGAAGAGCCATCCTTAGGTACCAGGGCTGGTGTCTGTTACAGTCATTGGATATCTGTCACTCTGTGGCTCGCTCACTCTCTCACTCCCTCTTCCGGCCTCTCCTTTTGCTTTAGTGCAACAATGTGGTGAAATTTCTTCAGCTAGAATGTGATCAATCAGTGACAATAGACAATAGGTGCAGAAGTAGACCATTCGGCCCTTCGAGCATGCACCGCCATTCTGAGATCACAGCTGATCATCTACTATCAATACCCGGTTCCTGCCTTGTCCCCATATCCCTTGATTCCCCTATCCATAAGATACCTATCTAGCTCCTTCTTGAAAGAATCCAGAGAATTGGCCTCCACTACCTTCCGAGGCAGTACATTCTAGACCCCCACAACTCTCTGGGAGAAGTTTTTCCTTAACTCTGTCCTAAATGACCTACCCCTTATTCTCAAACCACGCCCTCTTGTACTGGACTCTCCCAGCATCTGGAACATATTTCCTGTCTCTATCTTGTCCAATCCCTTAATAATCATATGTTGCAATCAGATCCCCTCTCAGTCTCCTTATTTCCAGCGTGTACAAACCCAGTCTCTCTAACTTCTCTGCGTAAGACAGTCCGGACATCACAGACCGCGTCTCCTGTCCCCTGAATTCCTGTCCTATTATGATGACCGATTTCAGTATTTCCACACTTGCCTGTCTTTGTTCGTTCATTACAGCCCCGGAGACGGCTACGACGGAACAGGCAAAACTAACTTCGACTGAAGCGTCCACGCAGGAACCGTCAACTGCCCCAAGAGAAGAGCCATCCTTAGGTACCAGGGCTTGTGTCTGTTACAGTCATTGGATATCTGTCACTCTGTGGCTCGCTCACTCTCTCACTCCCTCTTCCGGCCTCTCCTTTTGCTTTAGTGCAACAATGTGATGAAGTTTCTTCAGCTAGAGTGTGATGAATCAGTGACCTTTTATGTCAGATAATTGCTTATATTTACAGTGGAGGTTGATCGGTCCTTGATTAGGAGCAGAGCCGAAGATTAAAGGGAAATTGCGGGAGAATATCTTTGAGAAGGATAATAAATCAGCCACAGCGCATTGTCTGTTCATATTTTCTCCAGCCCACCCCGCAGTACACTTGTGTCTGCCTTCCAACTCAGGCCCTGAACCCCTACCTCCAAACATCCTCCCAGAATCAGAATCAGGTTCAATACGTTGTGAAATTAGCCGTTATGTGACAGCGGGACTCTATGATACATCATCCAAAAATCCCGTATATTACAGTAAACAGAAATGTATTTCTAATGTAAAAATGTTCAGGTAAATAAACACTGCAGAGTGAGAAAAACTCCCTTTCCCTTTCCTCTCCCCCTCTCTCCCTCGCTCCATCTCTCTCTCTCGCTCTCTTTCTCCATCTCCCTATCCCTCTCCCACTCCTCCCCCTCTCTCTCTCTCTCTCTCTCTCTCTCTCTCTCTCTCTCTCTCTCTCTCTCTCTCTCTCTCTCGCTCTCTCCCTCCCTCCCTCCCTCCCTCCACGAATGTGCTGTGAAATATGAGTTATGTTGCCAGGGGAGATAGAGGGGCGGGTGGCCAGTCCGTGGCTGGAGAAGGAAAACGTGGAGACCCAGAGTGATGATCAGAGCAATGGGGAAATTGGGGAAGTGACATGAAACAGATTGGCGCACTGAATGTGTGTGTGTGTGTACATATATATATGTATATATATATATATATATATATATATATATACATATATATACATATATATATATATATATAAAAATATCTATTCCTCTTCCGTGGAACCAATCCGTTTCCCGACATGTGCCGGTAATTTCTAACCTGAGCCCGTATACAGAGACCTCATGTCACTGAAGGAGGGACTCACTGACTGTGGTGTGGCATGTTGTATTTCTGAAGAGATTGTGGGAATGATTGCTGAGTGAGAGGGATGAAGATATGGGGTGGTCTGGGTTACGGCCTTATGTTTGGTAAGGCCTGAACGGAGATTGATAAATTGAGTGAATGCGGGTGGTTTACAGGAGAGGTAGGGGGAGACCGAGGGTCAGGCAGGTAGGGAGAGACCGAGGGTAGAGGGAGGTCAGGAGAGACCGAAGGACAGGCAGGTAGTGAGAGACCGAGGGACAGGCAGGTAGGGGCAGACCGAGGGCAGTGGGAGGTAGGGAGAGACCGAGGAACAGGCAGTAGAAAACAGTAGAAAGGTGGAGTTCATTGGTTCAATGTTCATTCAGAAATCAGATGACAAATGGCGGGGAATGAGGAGAGAGGAGATAGGGAAGAACCAAATGCAGAGGTCGTGAAAGAGCGATCGAAGGGAGAGAGTGGTCAGGAGAGACGGAGGGTTGAAGGAAGCAGAGGGAAAAAGAATAGGAAAACTGGCCAAAGGAAGTGTCAGGCGGGGGAGGATAAGGGAAGATAGAATGAAAGAGTGAAGGAGAGTGCGAGGAGGGAGGCTGGAGAGCATCTTTGTGCTCTCTCTTTCTCTCTCTGCCTCTCCCTCTCCCCCTCCATCTCCCTATCCCTCTTCCTCTCCTCTCACTCTCCCCTATCCTTCTCTCTCTCTCTCTCTCTCTCTCTCTCTCTCTCTCTCTCTCTCTCTCTCTCTCTCTCTCTCTCTCTCTCTCCTTCCCTCCCTCCCTCCACGAATGTGCTGTGAAACATGAGTTATGTTGCCAGGGGAGATAGGGAGATAGAGGGGCGGGTGGCCGATCCATGGCTGGAGAAGGAAAACGTGGAGACCCAGAGTGACGATCAGAGCAATGGGGAAATTGGGGAAGTGACATGAAACAGATTGGCGCTCTGAATGTGTGTGTGCGTGTGTGTGTATAAATATCTATTCCTCTTCGGTGGAACCAATCCGTTTCCCGACATGTGCTGGTAATTTGTAACCTGAGCCCGAATACAGACACCTCATGTCACTGAAGGAGGGACTCACCAGCTGTGGTGTGGCATGTTGTATGGCTGAAGAGATTGTGGGAATGATTGCTGAGTGAGAGGGATGAAGATATGGGGTGGTCTGGGTTACGGCCTTATGTTTGGTAAGGTCTGAACGGAGATTGATAAATTGAGTGAATGCGGATGGTTTAAAGCCAATTGGGTGAAAGGGCCTGATTCCGCGATGTATTACTCCATGTGCCTGTTCTCCATGTGGTCATAAGCCTTCATTCTTCATTAACACACAATACCAAACACCAGGAACTCTAGTCTTCTGCAGCAATGAACATGTACCGCTCTAATCCAACATGTGGATATCACTGGCATAATTCCACATGTCCATAACACATTGCAATCCAGGTAACTGGGAAATCTCACACTCTATGTCTCTCCCTCTCTCACTCTGAATTCGTACATCTTTCTCTTCACAATTCAGTCTCTTTTTCTCATTCACTCTCTTTCGCTGTCACTTTTCATCGCGCTCAGTGTCTGTCTCTCCCTTGTTGTTTGCCTCTCATTTCTAACTCTACATGCTCTCTGCATGTCTCAGACTCGTCCTGCCCCTATCGTGAGCAAGACCGGCTGACAGTGTAGGTGATGAGGTCGGGTGGGCTGATCCAATGTCTCAGACGGTGCTGGAGGGGGAGGGGATTGTGCAATCGAGGGGACAGAGACGACGGATCAAGTGCTCTGAGCGGCACTTGACCCGACAGTGGAACCATGTTGACACTGGGCTGTTCTCTTTAGAGGAAGAGCACACGTGGATTGAAGTGCTGGTGGCAGCGAGTGGAGGCATGACTGACGAAGAGGTGCGGGAAGCCACTCGGCACAAGGTGAGAGAGCGAACTGAGAGAGGTAAGGTCGAGGTGAGGAGGAACGTTGGGGCCCATATTCTCTCCTTCGCTTCCCATTACGTCTCCTCCTTCTTCTCTCCCTCCCTCCGTGTCTCTCTCTCTTTCACTCTCTCTCTTTTCTCTCTTTCCACTCTTTTCTCTCTCTCTTCTTTCCATTCTCTCTACTCTCATACACCTCTTTCCTCTTACCTCCCTCTCTCAGCTTCTCTTGTTTCCTCAAAACCCCTCAACTACCTCACTAAGCATTCACCTTCCTCTACGCAGCTCCGGGAGATGTTCGGTGATCCAGACCCTCAGCTCGAGCTTGTGCTGTGCATGTCGGAGATTCCGGAGGAGTGAGGGGCGACCCATCAACGAATGAAGAAGTCTGCAGTTCCATCTCCCTGACGCTTCACACCCTCTCCCTTACTCTATCCTGCCTTAAGCCAAAGATACTGTCCACAGAGCCTTAATACTAGTTGAGCCTCAAGATGTTGCTACATTCCCCTGATTCGCAGTGTATCGCAGCCTGCGTGTTTTTCGTTGGTCAAAATATGTAGTATTATCCCATTGAGTAGTGACAGCAGAAGCCTAGAGTCACAGAGTACCCTGGGTATGGTCCCCCTACACACTGATACTCCTCACTACAGTGTGAGACGTCAAATACATTCCACAGTGTATGGTTCCCTGTAAGGAACGACACCACTCACTACAGAACTGGGTCAGTGAGGAGCGTCACACACTTTCCACAGTGTTTCGTTCCCTGTAAAGACGGACCCCCATCACAACAGCACTGGGTCAGTACGGAACGTCATTCACCTTCCACAGAGTATGATCCGTGTGAAAGCCGACTCACCTCATCACAGGACTGGGTCAGTGTGAGAGATTACACACCTTCAACAGTGCATGGTTCCTGTAAACAGCGACACCGCTTACTGCAGGACTGGGTCAGTTCGAGTCACACACCTTCCAGAGTGTATGGTCCCGATAAACACCGGAACCTCTCACTATAGGAATGAGTCAGTGTGAGAGGTCACACACTTTCCACAGTGTATTGTTCCTATAACCACCGACACACCTCACTGAAGCATCGGATCAGTGTGAGACACACATCTGGGCTTACAATAAATTTGGAAAATTACGTGACACCGGGCTTCATTGCTTTAATTTATTGCCAATGATTTGCTGTTAACTGCTTGATTGTACTGAAATAATGTGTACAGTAATGAATAGCGTTTTGATTAAAAAGCAAAACCGTGAAATTGTCATGAGGTATGGATGTAGTGTGTAACGTCTCTGGACCTCCGGATGTCTGAGGAAAGTATCCTGTCCACCCTTGCACAGACATCTATGTACACTCGCACACCACAGGACACTCCTGCACATATCCACCCGGTCACCTACACACCCTTACACATCTGTGCCTGAAGCACTCTCATTGTCCATCACTCCACCTGACGTTCTCCCATTCTCCCTCCCTCCCTCGGACACACTCATTCCTCATTCCTCTCTCTCACTACATAGCGTTTTCCATCTCCCATTCCATCCCATTATATTTTCACTCTATCTCACACTGTCTCCATTTCATTCTCTCACGTGTCTCTTCTCTATGCTCTGCATTACTACGTCTCTCGGTCGCGGACCATAACCCACCGAATCCCTTCTCCATAGTTAAGCCATTCCTCCTCTAAGCTAGCGACTAAAGCTGCTGCACAAAACACTCCAGCTGAGGTCTGACCCATGTTTCACAAAGTTATGATCGACCACAGAACAGATTCACCAGGACTGACGGACTTACTGAGAGACTGGACAGGTTAGGACCGTTTTCCCTGGAGATACGGAGGCTGACGGGTAAAGTGAAATGCTAAGCCTCTACAGAGCATGCGTCAGGCTGCACTTGGGAGTGTTGTGTGCAGCTTGGAATCTTTATCTAAGAGGGATGTGTTGTCATTGGAGACGGTCATTTGGAGGTTCAGGAGAATAATCATCGGAATGAAAGGGTTAACATATAAAGGACGTTTTATGGCTCAGCGTGGGTTAGAAGAATGAAGGAGCTAATATCATTGAATTATTGGTCTTTCAAATGCCTAGGTAGAGTATGTGCAGAAGATGTTTCCTGTATTTGGAAAATCTACGACCAGAGGCAACAACATCAGAATTCCTTTAGCCAAATAATGATGAATCCGTGTAAACCACGGCCACAGGCGGCTGTGGAGGCCAAGACATTAAGTATATCTAAAACGGAGTTTGAGGTTTTCGATTAGATAAGTTTAACTATTCGGAAGCAGGCAGGAGTATGGGGTTTATTCGACATTCAGTAAATCAGCCATGACGAAATGGCGAAGCAGACTCGATGGACCAAATGGCCTAATTTTGCTTCTATGTCATGTGGTCTGAAAGAGATTTATTTGATCACAAGGGGCCTCAGTAAGATAAACAGCAACGCTCTTTTGCCCAGGACGAGGAACTCTAAAGCTATCGGGACAGGTATCAGGTTACCGCGGAAATTTACATCCAATCTTTGACCAACTCGTGAAATATTCCCCCACAACTAATGGCCCCTCTGAATCTGTGCTCCACCTGCTGCGTGACTTGGGTTCTCCTTTCCCTCTCTCTTCACCTTCTGGGTGAACAGTTGGCTGAACAGTTGTGTTTTTTTTTCCTGGACTCCACATCCAGATAACGATTAACGCAACAGCTGCTTCAGCCTCCCCCGTCCTTCAGTGAATATGTTCTCTCGGTGCATTCCCTGAGTGTACGGAATGATGTACGGCCAGTGCCAGAGACGGAGAGAGGTGATATCTTCCCTGAGGGTGAGACTGAGATTGGAACCTCAGATGTTGCCCTGCACCACATGTCCTTCTCCCAATGATGGCTTATTATTGTTGTGTTCTAAGAAAGAAGCCCAAAACACCGAGCAGACGAAAATCATCAACAAAACCTTTTAGGTCATTTGGGCTATTGCAAATCGTCAGCATCGTTATGCAAGTAAACATATTATTTTCAATGACAGTTAATTTATTTTTTTTCCAAGTTCCTACGTGATACATGTAGTCAGAAATTAAACTTGTGTTCAAACATAAACAAAGACAAAATTCCAGGGAAACAGGAAAATATTTGTTATTCAGTGTAATGAGTATATCTATATATGGCAAGTCATGCCTTCTGTGTGCCAATTTAATCTGTTGTTCTCAATCTTAATGTTTTTGTGCTGCATCCAGGTTAACAATTATTTTTATTTGAAATTGTTCATTTGCAATAATATTTAATAAGTTCTAAATCTTGATGCTGCCAGAAGAAATGATAGATTCGGGTGCAGCTACAACGATTGAAAGTCTGGTACGTGGTAGAAAATGTCTAAAGAGTTTTGACCCAAAGCAGGCAATGACACCAACTCAGGATAACAGCTTGTTGAGCCATAGGAATGTTTCAGGTCCGTATGCCGGACTGGCTCTCGAGGCAGTGGTGAAGTTAATACAGTCGGCCTAATCCTCGTTCAAATTGTCCGATAGTAGTTACACGTGTAATGCTCTGGTTAAGTACATGTTGTATTGTATTATACTGCTATGCTGTTAAGTATTTTTAGTTTAGCAGGTTTTTGATTTTTTTCTACAAAAACAGCATGTCCTGTTGTTAAACCTCATGGACCAATGTTTTGGCTTTGGCTAAAGTCGAGGAGTCATTTGCCAAACTTAGGAATGTCGTGTCAGCCAACCAAGTTCGTTTTGGAGCATTACGTAACATTGCACCCGGGGGTGCTATGGAAGCTTCGAGAGAGCTGAGCGGGATCAGATTTCCGAGGGACAGCAGCCGCTTTTGGTGTGTGGAGAAAAGCACAAGGGTAGACACTTGGAGAAAACACCTGAAGAGCAGACCCGATTGCCAGGAGTGCTTTGTTCAAAAGAATATTTTCAAGGAGGAAATGCCAATAATTCTGTGTTAGCCAGTTAGCACAAGACGATCTTTGAGGGAAGTTCGATCTGTGGCCGATGAATGGAATCTATCATCTTGAGGAAAGTGATATAGTCAACTAGTACAGAACGGAGCTCCAACATTTATGTACACGTTTAGACTGGTTTATCGGCAATGGGCCCTTTAGTTTTTTATTACTATTATTTTCTTTTATGCCGGTGCATGATCTGTTATATCCGGATGAATGACAACTGTGCATGGGGCAGCATTCACCCGGCAATCACCAGAGTTAAAGTTCCCTCATTGCAACATTCAAGCTTACTTGTTTGGTTGATACCAAATTATACCGACCCAAGATGTGTTATTTATGGAAGGCGCTGAGTCATGTGGCTGTCAGCAGAGTTAGTTAACGTGCCAACTTTGTGACGAGCTACGTGAGAGGGTCACGCTAGAATTAAATCTGTTATGTGACATGAGAGACCTGGCTAATAAGTGATGTAATCCATAAATTCAGGGCCTTCTGTTAGAAAATGGAAAAATGGGACCTTGGAGGTCAAGGTTAGTGCCGACTGGAAAACGGCAAGAGAATGTAACGACAGAGAGAGAGAGAGAGAGAGAGAGAGAGAGAGAGAGAGAGAGAGAGAGAGAGAGGGAGAGAGGGAGAGAGGGAGAGAGGGAGAGAGGGAGAGAGGGAGAGAGGGGAGAGAGAGAGAGAGAGAGAGAGAGAGAGAGAGAGAGAGAGAGAGAGAGAGAGAGAGAGGGAGAGAGGGAGAGAGGGAGAGAGGGAGAGAGGGAGAGAGGGAGAGAGGGAGAGAGGGAGAGAGGGAGAGAGAGAGAGAGAGAGGAGAGAGGAGAGAGAGAGAGAGAGAGAGAGAGAGAGAGAGAGAGAGAGAGAGAGAGAGAGAGAGAGAGAGAACGAGGACTGAACACCGGGATCGAAACTCTGTCAGGAGTAAGTGGATCATTGCCATTATATTGTGTCATGTCATATGATGTGGGCGATCATCGTCTACTCATTACTATATTGCTATTGGCGTTTTTTTCCCCCCTTGCAGTAGTTTGCCGTATTCTCCTGTGCAGTGTTTTTACAAGAATAGTGAACTCTGCCCTTATCAATACTCTTCCGAGTTTGTATGTCTGGCGGCAGTGGTCAGAGAAACACAACTTGTGATATGCAGCAGCTTCTCATACGAACTTTCACCAACTGCTCCCATCGTGGAGGGGGTGGGTTAGGTTAACCTTATGCTACTCGTTGTCCAAGTGTGACCCGCAGGCTAGCGTAGGGAAGGAGCAGATTTGGAAGAAACCGTGTGGGTGGGGTTCAAGCTTAGGGGTTCAGGCTCAGGTGCTGTAGGAAGGATCTTTCTTCAGTCAGCCACTCCTGTCACCGCTCTCAGCCCTGGCGGTGAGGCAGGGGGATACAAGTGCTGAAGCAGCCGGGAGCGCACCGGACAACAATCTGTGAACCTGGAGCTCCTGAATAATTCGCAATAAACCAGCAATGCCAGACAAGAAGAGCAATGAGCCGTGCCCTGGCGCCTTGTCGTACCTCGCAGGATTGGTTTATTGTTGACACCTGTACCGAGGGACAGTGATAGTCTCGTCTTGAATACCGTGCACAACAATCACTACATTGCACAGGGCATTGCGGTAGGAAAAGGGGAAAACAATAACAGAATGCAGAATAGAGTAGAACTGCCACAGATAAAGTGCAGTACAGTTAAACAATAACGATGTTGTGATGAACCGCAAGGCAACTTTGAAAGATTCAAATGTTTTTTTTTTATTATCAAAGCATACATCCATATGCATATCTGATTTCTTAAACATTTCTTAGAGAAGCACGAGTCAAAGAAAGTACATGAAATTAATTCAAGGAAAAACATTGAAACAGAACCCAAACCCTTCCCTCCTCAAAAGGAACAACATCCTGATCACCTAATTCCCTGCACGTCCACCGCCCCCTCCCCACCCCGCAAACCACCGCACTAAACGACGAAACGGAGCAGGAACATTTGCTTCATGTCCCGAACGAAAAAAAATACTTTTAGAATACTAACTGAGCATTAACCCCGAAACCTCTTCCCCTCAGACAACAAAACCGAAAAGGAACCGACGATAATAGCACAGAATATAAATAGCATAAATCTGAGAAAGTCCAGAGTCTATAAATGCAGCTTCATCCTCTGATATCAACGACATTCATCAAAAGAGGGAGACAAGACACAATCACGAAGCGTACCCGCCGTCTACAGAGACCCAAACTATGATCGGTCACTTATAGATTCCAACTCTGACAGGCAACCGGCGCTGAACTCTCGCTCGCTTTTAGCATTTATCTCGATATCTCGAACTTCCTCGGCAGATTAATGGACTCGTTAAACGGCGAAACGGTGTCGAACAGCAATTCGAAATTTCTTCTCATCGTGGTCGACTGATTATGCACTCTTGTCACACAATCTTCTCGGAGCTAGCAAAGCGCTGGAGCAGTCAAACCATCTCCAGGCTGTAAATGGCAGCCTTTAACTGTCCCGGGAACACGGTAAAGATGGACGAAAAAACAGACATAAAATTACTTTAAAAATGTGTATATGTTCGTGTCCTAGTAGAGAGATGTCGACTTAGAGAGCGTTTCTTTAGCATTTTTGTCTGTTTTGGAAGAAGCTGGTTGGATTCTAATCCAGGATCACTCGCCTCGATGTCCAGTGCCAATGCGACTACATCACCGGCCAGATAGACAATAAGCTGCAAGATCCTAATCCACTAGATTGACGTCAAGTCCATTTACTCATATTAGGGATATTCTTATCACGTAAAACTATGATAGAACATATTCCTTGTCCTTATAACAGTGGGTAGAAACTGTCCTTGAGCCTGGCAGTGTGTGCTTTCATACTTTGGCATCTTCCGTCCGATTGGAAGGGAGAGAGGATGTCTGGGGTGTGTAGGACCCTGGAGTGCACTGGCTACTCTACTAAGGCATTGGAAGTGAAGACCGAGTCCACGGAGGGGAGTCTAGTTTCCGTGACGTGTTGAGCTGCGTCCAGAACCTTCTGCAATTTCTCACGGTCACAGGAGGAGCGGTCTGCGGTACCAGGCCATGATGTGTCCAGTCAGGATGCTTTCTGTCAAGGTGGACGTGGCTGCAGAGGTGTGGACTGCCACATGTAACTGGCTGGATAGGGGGAGGGAATCGCGATGTGGTGCAACAAGATGTCTCCATGATCATTTGGTGGAACTGGGTGATCTTCCGTCTGGCTTTGTGTCTTCAATAGGGAAAGGACCTCTCAGACCCCAACGTGAGTTCAGCCTCTTGTGTTTGAAGGAGGAAGTGCTGTGGCCGTTCCTTTCTGTTGATAACGATACCCAGCTATCCGGGTGCAGAGAAAACAGCCACCAACAGCTCTCCAACCAACTGCTTCTCGGGACATCGCAGAACCAGCCTATTCCCATGGGTTCCTTTTCACCGGACAACTCTGGTCGGGTTGCATGTGGAGTATTGCATTTAGTTTCAGTCGTCTTATAGGAAGGGTGCCGAGGATTTGGAAAGAGTATAGACGAGGTTATAAGGAGGACCTTCGGGAGGAGAACTAGAAGTTGCACAAATTTGGATTGTTCTTGTCCGAGTGGCGGAAGCCAAGGTGAGAACTGAGAGGATCATTATTCTCAAAAAAGTAAGTGTTGCCGCTTTTTCAAGCTCTGGTTAGGTTCCATCTGGAATTTAAAATTAGTTTCGGTCGCTCCATTATAGAAAGGAGGACAAGGCTTTGGAAATGTTTGGAAGAGATTTATAGGCAAGAGATCTATGAGGAAGATTTGCACGAACTCCTGTTATCCTTTCCAGAATGGCAGCCACCAAGGGGAGATAGAGAGGTTGATAAGAGTCATAAATACAGTCGGCAACTGTAACCTTTCTCACAGCATTAAAGTACCAAATAACAGAGGACATGCAGTTGAGGTGAGAACGGAAAATGTTCAAAGGAGATGTGTGGCGAAATGTTTAAAATAAAACAGAGAGTTGCGAGTGTCTGGAAAGCATTTCAGGCGTGGTGGTGGTGAAGGCAATGGTGTTTATGAGATTCTGCGATAGGCAAACAAATTCACAGAGAAGGGACGGGGTTAGACAACACGGAGACAGGGTGATTAGTTTAATTAGGTATCACAGGGTTAACTATATCAGCCCAACATCACAGAGTAAATGTTCTCTTCCTGCCCCACATGGTCTAACTGAAGAAATAATCACTGATGAGGGAAATTTATTTTCCACTCCGTCGTGAATATGACGTCGTTCCTTCTGAGTCTGTGACCCATGGTAATAGAATCTCATTCAAGGGAAACATCCTCCCAGCAATCGGTCTGAATTACCTGAAAGAACTGATCAATTCTTCTCATAATTCCAGAGAAAACAGTCCCAGCTTATTCACTTTCCCCTTACACATACAGCCTACCATCTCTTGAAGCATTCAAGTCATTGTGAGGAAAAGTCCCTTCACTCACTCCGTTGCAGGGATAACTTTCCTGAGGAACTGTAACTAGAAATGGAAAAAGTATTTAATGTGCATTCAGGCGGAGGGATTCCTTTAATGAGGCATCACTGGCTTAATCTGGTCAGCCCACCGTCGCAGACAAAATTGCCTCCTCCTGTCCTGCAGTTTTGTATGTTTTAACTGGAGAAGGAATCACTGATTGAGGACATTGGTTTCCCACGCATTCCTAAATATCCGTTCCTTCATGCTGGGACAATAACACACCGTAACAGAATTCTCATTCAGGGGAGACATCCTCCCTGCAATTGAGCTGAATGGTCTGAAAGAATCCAGCATTTCTCCTCACAATTCCAGAGAATACAGACTCACTCTCCCCACACGCAGCAAGCGGGCCATCCCAGGACTTAGACCTGTCAGTGTAAGCAATAGTCTCGCACCATCTCTTTAGAACTTTCCCAAGGAAATGTGACAAGACCTGGAACTAATATTCAAGGTGAATTCTCACCACACCTTGTAGGACACCTCCCAGTAAGACAACTCTATACCTCTTCTCCAATACTCCTGCATCACAGCACAAGATACTGTTTTTTGCTTCCTAATTATTTGCGGTACCTGTATGTTAACTCTTAGTGACCTGTTGACAGGGACCGTGAGGTCCCTCTGAACCATTCAATCTCTCCCCATAAATATATATATATGGATTTTCTAGTTTGTTCCACTAGGATGGATGGCCTCAGATCCCCCATATTCTGTCCGTCTGCCACATCTTCATTCCTTCACTTCTGTCTGCATCCCCAAACCATGGCTGCGCCCTTTCCACCACTAACCCAGCCATTCAGATCTGTGCAACAGCGACACGGATATAATAAAGTTGGTCCTCACATTGAAAACTCCAAATGTAGACTGTGAACAGCTGGGGTCTCACACACAATCCCTGAGTCACCTAAATGTTTGAACGTGGTCCATTTATTTCCTCTATCTGACCTTGACCTGCTGACTAATTCTCACCCAGGCATATTATCAAGAACCCCGTGGGCTTATCCAAACCTTTTTTAAGTTCTTCCAATACCACATTCATCAGTTCCCAATTTTCCATCTGTCTGTTCAATCCTGAGCCCACACTGACTCTGCCAGCCCCGTGGGTGAGGATCTGGGGATTTGGTCTGTATCTCTACCTGTTGGATACTTGTACAGAATTCAATGTAAATATTGACCAAGTAAATATTGACGGTTCAGTGTAAACCGTTGTATTGGTAATCTGTGTCTCGGTCTTCGGTTCAGTGTGGGACTGAGTCTGAATTTCTCTGTTGTGTGAAAATGTGGAACTGATGAGCTGTCGGTGTCTCTGTGCTCTGTAACACAGCTTGTGTGTGAGAGAGGAGCGGCCGCTTTTGTTCCTCGACAGGAGGGAATATCGGAGTTGATTGAAATTTTTCCCTGTGGGTAGGAAAAGGAAACAGGGTCAGTGAGGGAGACGGTCGCCTAAATCGGCTGTTGCACACTATACCATTGTCAATCTGTCGGTATGTCTCTCTCTTTCTTTGGCACATATATAACATTGCATGTGACGCTTGTCTTTCTTTTATTCACTTTCAGCTATCCTGCGTTATTGACCATCCTATCTAAATCTCCCAATTTAGAGACAAAGTTTTAATATTCAATATTTAATATTTCCTTTGCAGATCGAAGCATTACTTCGTAATTTTCGTTTGACCTCTAACAGGTTTGAGATGCTCTAAAACGCCTATTAATTTAGCAACATCTCAAAATTTTTGAGGAACTCCGCAGAGCTTTGAGAACACATTGTGTGTGGTGCCTTGGATTTCCAGAATCTGCTGGTGATCTCATGTTTTGTACATCAGCATTGTGGTCGTGAGAACACTGCCATCACGTGTGTGTGTGTGTGTGTGTGTGAGAGAGAGAGAGAGGGTGTGTGGGGAGGGGGGGCAGGATGATGTTGAAAATAGAAAACCGACGTGTCGTTGAACTGTGCTTACAAATGGATAATTAGTGATGAAAAGACTGAAATCTGTAAATGTGGCTGTTTCGGGTCTTTGTCATTAGAGCTCCGACATTCTTCTCACTGGATGAGTCACCGCTGAGGTAATGCGTAGGAATTTATAAATACTTATCTTCATTCGGTCCAATATTTACATTTTTTCTCCAGAGAAAAGGAGTTGAAATACCATGTTTGTTTAAGTGACTGTGGTCAGTCAGTCAGCGCAGGAACAGTATCTCTGGAGACTCATGATTTGTATAAATCAGCGTCGTTTTGAATACATTAGCTCAGAGTTTCTGACGTATCTGTGAATTCAGGAGCAACACAATTGGCAGATTATCACCGAAATGGGGTATCCAGTCCCCTTGCGGATAGGAGAAGTTTACAATCCTTTTATTGCAGTCTTTGGAATTCCCGGTAATTCGCCGTATCAGCTGCCGTTGGTGGAAATTGAGGTCGAATATCAATGTAGTGATTGTTTCTGTCGCTGGTTTCCATTGCCAGATGTCCAGTCCAAGTATTCGGCATTCTAGGGATGGAATCGCAACCAGCGACTGTGGATTCTGATACCTGGATCTAAAAATAAACCGCTGTAGGAATTCAGCAAATCCCCTATCATCGGAGGACCTCAGTGGGCCAAGCAGATACCTTCCAGTGTTTTGTGCTCAATAATGTGTTGTTCGGGTCTCTGTGCTATTGGTCTCGAAGCAGTTACACTGCATTTGCAAATATTGTGTTTATACTGCCGAGGAGATGATACTAATTGATTGTCTGCATTGGTATGTGAGCGATTGTGTGAGGTACGAGTAAAGGGAACGATTCAGCAAATGTGAGGAGCTTCATTTTGCACCATGAACCTTGAGGATTTTTAGTAATTGTGTGCGGTGTGACAGAAAGTGAGGTAGTTGTTGGACAACGCAATGACGTCGTTTCTGATCAATCAACAAAACCGAAGTGGTCATTCATAACTATCAATACTGTGAAATGTATTCCATTGTCCACATCTGACACCGTTACAGGCATCTGACTGCGCCACCGAGTCTGCTACTGGACGTTGAATTCCTCTCTCCGGCTTCCCTGTGATGGATATTCAGCTGGAGGCTTCAGGTATATCTGTGGAAGAACACACACAAAATGGTGGTGGAACGCAGCAGGCCAGGCAGCATCTTTTGGAAGAAGACGGCCGGAAACGTCGACTGTACTTCTTCCTATAGATGCTGCCTGGCCTGCTGCGTTCCACCAGCTTTTTGTGTGTGTTGCTTGAATTTCCAGCATCTGCAGATTTCCTCGTTTTTGAGTATATCTGTGTTGCTGTATCAGACTAGGCTGTGACTGCTGCCTCAGTCAAAGATCTGCTCTGAAGTCAGAGAGGTAGTAACTGCTGGAATAGAAAACAAACCACAGGAAATGCTGGAAGCACAAAGCCCCAAACGGCATGTAGAGAAAGAGAAAGCAGCGGTATAGAAAGAGAAAGCAGCAGTATAGAAAACTGCATGTATAGGTGTGCAAACACGAGGAAATCTGCAGATGCTGGAAATTCAATAGACACTTCCACTGGGAAGTGTCACTGGGAGATCCTGCTTTTTCTGGCGGACAAGTGCTACACCTACGCTTACACTTCCTCCCTCGCCACCATTCAGGGCCCCAGACAGACCTTGCAGGTGAGGCGACACTTCACCTGTGAGCCGGCTGGTGTGGTATATTGCGTCCGGTTCTCCCCGTGTGGCCTTTTATATATTGGCGAGACCCGACGCAAACTGGGAGACCGTTTCGTGGAACACCAACGCTCGGTCCGCCAGAAAAAGCAGGATCTCCCAGTGGCCACACATTTTAATTCCACGTCCCATTCCCATTCTGATATGTCTATCCATGGCCTCCTCTATTGTCAAAATAAATTCAAACTCAGGTTGGAGGAACAACACCTTATATACCGACTGGGTAGCCTCCAACCTGATGGCATGAACATTGACTTCTCTAACTTCCGTTAATGCCCCTCCTCCCCTTCTTACCCCATCCCTGACATATTTAGTTGTTTACCTGTTCTCCATCTCCCTTGGGTGCTCCCCCCCCTCCTTTCTTTCTCCTGAGGCCTCCCGTCCCATGATCCTTTTGCATCTCCAGTTCTTTCGCCAATCACCTTTCCAGCTCTTAGCTTCATCCCACCCCCTTGGGTTTTCTCCTATCATTTCGCATTCCCCCCTCCCCCCTGTACTTTCAATGCTCTTTCTATCTTTCCTTTCGGTTAGTCCTGACGTAGGGTCTCGGCCCGAAACGTCGACATCGCTTCTCCCTATAGATGCTGCCTAGCCTGCTGTGTTCTACCAGCATTTTGGATGTACAGTTGTGCTTTTGTGTGACTGGTAGATGTTGGGACTTTGGCTTGTGAGGCTTTACTCAAGAGGCAGAGGTACAGATATAATTACCCCACGCATCTCTGTGAGCTTGTAAAGGTGTCATCATCCAAAATTTTATCAGAACGCCATTCAACCTTCTGTAGCTACCAGTAACAGAACTATGTCAAGATTTTGTAGGTACGGAGACATTACAAGGGTTGACAAAACAGGCGCTTCCCAGGTCACTGCAAACCAGGACGGCCTAGGGTTCAGTGGTGTTGCGGCTTCTCAAAAGATGATGGAGACGGACCTTCAGAGGGCAAATCGTTGCAAGTCTTCGATATACCAAGTTGTCCATGCCCACCAAATCGATCCAAAAAGGTGCTATAGCATCTCTTTAATCTCGAGTAGGCAATGCATTGGTAAATGGCTGCGGTAACCATGGGAATGCATTTGGTCCCATCCAGGTTGACAAACGCTGGCATTCACTTCGTGGATCTTATGACAGCAGAGAACATCTTATGCAAGGAACAGAGACATGTGGTAGAAATGTTTGGAGCCATTAAACAAAAGTTTCCAAGCTGGACCAAAGAGCAGCAGCTTAAAGGTGAGCTTGCTGCTTACAACATGGGTCCGGATAATGTCCATGACTACCATAATGTGGGATGCTTATTCAACAGGCCATGAGGACTCTAATAATGAGAAATAGTTAGTCGTGTCATGGGGGTTCTCTGAAACAGATAAAAGAAAATACACATTAACATCTTTCCCACATATTTTATTTCGTCTGGATGAGTGGTTCCGTGATTTGCTGTTTCCGTTGTGTCCTTCGGCTGTTCTGTCGCTGACAGGTAGTCGCATGGAAGTTGATGATTTTTAATGCAAGAATCACGCAATCAGCGTCGAGTTTTATTCATTTCATTCATATCAGACGCGGATGACGCCGACAGAAATTATTCCAACCATTAATTGACTCTGCGGTTACCTAGTTTTATCTTGTGGCTGCCTTTTCACATTTTGGTCATCAGAAGGGAATCCGAATTCAAATCATTTGACTTTATTTTAATACGTAAACTCAGCCAGATCTTGACTCTCTCTTCACTCTTCTACCGCTACATACAGCAAAACAGTGGAAATATTTCACGATCCCCGAAAAATGCTGCACTGGGTTCTGTTCAGTATTTTCTCAATTTGCTATTTTATTTCCCCTCTTTCTTTCAGCGAACCTGGTGGCGATTGTGATCCTGTCCCTGGGAAAGAGCGGTCTCTCCAAATGTGTAACTCGCTACCTGGTGGGAATGGCAGCGGCCAATCTCCTGGTCGTTATATCGCAACCGCTGCTGATGTGGACTGCTTGGATTTACTTTCCACAATCATTCCCGTTCATCACTCCTGTGTGCAGTACTGCTAGATTTTTGCGAGCACTGCAGTCTGGCTGACTGTCGCTTTCACCTTCGATTGATTTGTAGCTATTTGCTGTGAGAAGCTGAAGATAAAATATTGCACCGAGAGAACCGCTGCTGTGGTTATCGGGGCAGTGAATGTGCTGACTTGTTTGGAGAGTGTCCCATGGGGTTTTACCTCTGAGCCTCTTGTAATAATTGATGGAATTTCCTGGTATTGTGTTCTTACACCGAGCTACAAAAACTCTCCTTCATGGGCGGCTTTTGAGATGTTTCACCGTATTTTAACACCATGTGTCCCATTCTTTCTGATTTTGATGCCCAATATTCTGACAGCCAGGCGAATTCTAGCGGCTAGTCCAGCACGCAGGCGGCTCCGAGGAGAAAAAAAGTGAAGAGAATGACAAGGACCGGGAGATAGAGAACCGTCGCAAATCCATCGTTTTGCTCTTCAGTATAACGGGTAGTTTCATATTGTTGTGGGGAACACGTTTGTATTTTACATTTATCAGCGGATTTCAAAGAGTTTTGTTTATTATTCTGTCATGAATCCCGTTCACATTATAGATGAGACATCGGGAATGCTGCAGATCCTCAGTTCCTGCACCAACACGTGTACTTACGCCATAAATCAGAGCAAATTCCGAGAGGATCTCAAGAATGCGGTGAAATACCCACTGAATCGGATTTTGAAACTCATTAACGATAGAAATAAAGACTGTGCAGTAGTACAATTCAGCTGCCTTCATGCCCCTATTCTGTACTCCCACTTGTGAGTAAACGGAAACAATATGATGAACTGAGTTACAAACAAAGCAGGAGAGCATCTGTTGATGCTGGAAATACAGAACAGCACGGACAAAATCATGACGGTTGTCGGCCCGAAGAGTTGAATGTTTACTCTTTTCCATCTGCTGAGCTGCTCCAGCATTTTCTGCGTGTTGCCTTATAGTTATAAAACAACTATTTACAGCCGATCCCGACGACAGCACCGGCCTCAACATCCCAGAAAACTCCAAAGAACCATAGAACACTACAGTACAGTACAGGCCCTTCAACCCTCCATGTTGTGCCGAACCATATAATCCTTTAAAAATGTACTAAATCCACACAACCGCATAACCCTCTATTTTTCCTTCATCCCTGTGCCTGTCTAAGAGGCTCTTAAATACTCCTAATGTTTTAACCTCTACCACCATCCCTGGCAAGTCATTCCAGGCACTCACAAACCTCTGTGTAAAAAAACTTACCCCTGAAGTCACCCCTAAACTCCCATCCCTTAATGTTGTTCATATGCCCTCTGGTGTTTGCTGTTGGTGCCTTTGGAAACACGTACTGAATATCCACCCTATTTATGACTCTCATAACCTTGTAGACCTCTATCAAGTGCCCTCTCATTCTTCTACGCTCCAAAGAGAAAAGTCCCAGCTCTGCTAACCTGGCTTCATATGACTTTTTCTCCAAACCAGTTAACATCCTGGTAAATCTCCTGCACCCTCTCCGTAGCTTCCACATCCTTCCTATAATGGGGTGACCAGAATTGAACATAATACTCTAAGTGCGGTCTCACCAGAGATTTGTAGAGTTGCAACATGACCTCTCTACTCTTGAACTCAATCCCCCTGTTAATAAAGCCTAGCATCCCATAGGCCTTCTTAACTACCCTATCAACCTGCGCAGCGACCTTGAGGGATGTATGGATTTGAACCCCAAAGTCCCTTTTTTCATCCACGCTCTTAAGTAACTGACCATTAATCCCGTACTCAGTCTTCTGGTTTGTCCTTCCAAAATGCATCACCACACACTTATCCAGCTTGAACTCCATCTGCCATTTTTCAGCCCAACTCTGCAGCCTGTCTATATCCTCTTGTAACCTTCGACCACCTACAGCTCCATCCACATCTCCTCCAATCTTCATGTCATCCGCAAACTCACTCACCCATCCTTCCGCGTCTACATCCAGGTCACTGATAAAAATCACAAATAGCAGGGGTCCCTGGACAGATCACTGCGGCAGTCCACTAGTCACCGACCTCCATGCAGAATACTTTCCTTCCGCAACTACCCTCTGCTTCCTTCCTTCAAGCTTTTTTTTTATATCCAAACAGCCAATATTCTGCTTATCCCATGACTAATGTCGTACTGGATGAGTCTCTCCTGAGGGACCTTGTTAAATGCCTTGCTAAAGTCCATGCAGACCACATCCACTGCCCAGCCCTCATCAATTTATTTTGATACCTCTTCAAAAAAACTCAATCAGGTTCGTGAAGCACGATCTTCCCTTCACAAAGCCATGTTGACTATTCATGAGTAGACTGTACTTCTCCAAATGCTTGTAGATACTATCCTTAAGAATTTTTTCCAGTAATTTGCATACCACCAACGTAATACTCACCGGTTTATAATTCCCAGGTTTCTCCCTATTACAATTTTTTTTAAACAAGGGTAAAAAAAATTGCCATTCTCCAGTCCTCCGACACTCCCCCTGATTCAAAGATCATAGCTAAACCTCCGGCAATCTCTTCTCTCTATTCCCCCAACAACTGGGGTTGTTGTGTCATATCCGGCCCTGGGAATTTATCAATCTTGATGTTTAAGAAGATTCAGCACTTTTATTTCCTTAATCTCCACATTGTCCCGCACACAGGCCTGCTCTATTTCGACCTTTGCCCTGATTAAGATCCTTTTCACTTGTGAATTCTGAAGCAAAGTATTCATTTTGGACCTCCCCAGCCTCCTCCGCCTCCAGGCACATGTTGCCCTTTTATCCTTTAGCAGTCCCACCGTCGTTCTCGTAATCCTCCTGTTCTTCACATACGCATAGAACGCCTTGGGGTTGGCCAAGGCTGTTGCATCGGGACCCAACTGCAAGACACATGCACTGAAGTCCGGGAAACAAGACGAGACGGAACCAAAGGACGGGACGGGATGCAGTCTAGGCAAGGGAAGTCCGGCCAGGACGAGGGTTTGGGACCGAGAAGCCTGGGGTGGATTCCAAGCCCGAGACTGGACAAGGACCCAGAACCCGGAACCTTGGACTTGCCTCGGGGTCGGAACCCTAAACCCAGGCGAGGACTTGACGATGCTTGGCTAGAGACGAGGCTGAGGTTGAGGCTTGGCTAGAGACTTGGCTAGAGACTAAAGAGTTGGCTAGAGGCTTGGGGTGTTGAGGCTTGGCTAGAGGCTGGAGATCTTGAGGCTGCAGGCTTGGGTCGAGGCTTGCGGCTGGAGCTTGAATAACTCGGAGGCTGCAGCTAGGGGGCAGTCTAGGAACGGTAAACCAACATGGAGCCGGGACTTAACCTTCAACAAGCCGGGATTCATCTTTAGCAAGACACTGACATGAGACGGGACAGTACGCAGACATAGAGCCGGGACTTATCCGCCGACAAACCGGGTCTCATCTTTAACTCTACAAGGTGGGGCAGGACCGTCCGTCGGGTAACGGCAGAACGGCCGGACTTATCCGACAGAGGCAAAGAAAAAAACAAGACAGATTCCAGCCGCAGGGCAATGGCAAAACGGACTAACTTACCCCAAGGGGCGAGGACAAGAAAAGACAAACACGAAAGAACGACAGACAGTTCCATCTATGCATCGGGGTAGCTCCGAGTAACCGTTACGGTCGGCAGCCCTGGCTGGCTACGGAAGCAACCGGATCCCTACCTAGCTCGGAGTGGCTAACGGTCACCCAGCTGGCCCGGGAAGCAACTGAATCCATACTGTAATGGCAGCTCCGACTACTACCAGCAAGGTTTCCAGTAGCCATGTTTCTCCAACGCAGCCCCAAGGATGGCAAGAGTCCGTTCCAGCCTTCCACCAGCCATCTGTGCCATGAGAATCTTGACAACACGACCCCCAACCACACTCAATACCAGGGCCACTTATATTCCCAGTTCCACTATGAGCCTCTAGTGTTTCTGGTTAAGTCCAACCGAAGCAAGTGACCGCCGGAGAACCCAGAGTCCGGAGTCCTTGGGCCAGTCCACGGACTTCGGACTGGGCCATAACAAAGGCCTTCTCATGCCCCCTTCGAACTCTCCTAAGTCCTCTCTTTAGCTCCTTCCTGGCTACCCTATATTTCTCATGAGCCCCTCCTACTTCCTGCTTCTTATATCTAACATATGCTTCCAATTTCGTCCTGACGAGCTGCCTCACGTAAAGATCCCTTTTTCATCTCACCTTCTCCCGGCTTAAATTGAATCTTGAGGCAAACCTAGCACTCCTTCTTCCCGGTTCTGACAAAACTGCCTGATATGGTGTATACTGTCGTCGGCATCACCATTCCTGGTCCCATCGTTACCCGTCATTTCCTTTACGCTCGTTTTCTCCTCTGTCTCTACCTGTGACTTTTCCTTCTATTTTCCCGTTTGCGATAACTTCCAGTAACAGACATTTAGCCTTCAGTGAAAGAGTTGGGGGGAGGGGGTCTGGAGTTGGTTCGGTGGAAGAGTAGATGTTGTGAACCCAAGAACAAAAGACACAGGTGAGGCGAAATGGGAACTGACATGGTCTAATCCTACACAAAGTGCTGGAGAAAGTCTTTAGCTCAGGCAGCAGGACTGGAGAGAGATAGAGAAAAATAGATCCAATTCAGCTGCAGTGTCTCTTCGCAAAACGTCGGTAGTTTATTCTTTTACATAGATGCTGCCTGGTCTGCAGAGCTCCTCCAGCATTTTGAATTTGCAGAACCTGCAGATTTTCTCCTGTTTATGATTGGTCTACTAGTCAGTTTCAACGAGATATTCGGCTATGACAACACAGAACTGACCCTGGACAAAGAACAAGCGAATAATTGTTGAAAAGGACATTGATATAGAAACAGACACTTGATAATTAATGGAACAAAGGCTCAATTAATTTTGTATTTCAAGCGACTGGGAAATTGGAGGGTCTCTAAACAAACACGAATAGGGATATTATTATTTACAAAATTAGAAAGATGATGGGTGTAGCAGTAGATTGTGTTCGGATATTACATACTCCAGATGAAGCTGAATTGAGGAATCAGTTTGAGTCCTTCAGCAGTTGGTCGGTGAATTTAATTAATGTTAATCGTGAGCGGGTGATATCGTAATATAAACATTAAGTATAAGCTTGGTTGAGACGGATACAGGGTAGTAGGGATAATCCTGGGAATTGTGAACCAGTGACTCCTGGCATCAATGGAGGCTCAAACTTTGAAATGGGATTCCCTGCGGGAGGATTGACAAATATTTGGAGAAGCAGCATTCGAGACAGTCAGATCACTTTGTTAGGGGAAGGTCATGAATTGCGCTCCTGAATAACTTTCTGTTATTATTTATTGTAATGCCGGTACTGTTTTGTGCACTTTATGCAGTCCAGTGTAGGTCTGTAGTCTAGTATAGCTTTCTCTGTGTTTGTTTTTTTCTAATTACGTAGTTCAGTCCAGTTTTGTGTACTGTGTCATGTAAACCATGGTCCTGAAAAACGTTGTCTCATTTTTACTATGCACTGTACTAGCAGTTATGGACGAAATGACAATACAAGTTGACTTGACTTGACTTGACTTGATGTGAAAGGGTGACAAAACAAGCTAATGTGGTTAGAGTGGTGGACGTTCAGTGCATGGAATTGAGTGAGGCGTTTTACAGGAGCCGCCACAACAGACTCACCCAGAACGTCGGGAGTCATGGGACTGATGGAATCTCAGCTGCCTGGATTTGGAATGATCTTCCCTAGTGAATATGGGACTGGCAGTAGATGGGACCTTTCCAAGGGATCGGTTATGTACCCCATCCTTTTTTTGATATTTTTAAGTGACTTGAAAGAGGAAGTGGATAAGTTAGTTTGTAACTTGCAATTTGAAGCTCCAAAATGCGTAACGTTTAGAACAGGAGGTGGAGTATAGGAAACTGATACAGGACTTTGTGATATGGTGCAACTCAAACTACCTGCGTCTCAATGTCACCAAGACCAAGGAGATGGTGGTGGACTTTAGGAGATCTAGGCCTCATATGGAGCCAGTGATCATTAATGGAGAATGTGTGGAGCAGGTTAAGACCTACAAGTTTCTGGGAGTACAGTTGGACGAGAAGCTAGACTGGACTGCCAACACAGATGCCTTGTGCAGGAAGGCACAGAGTCGACTGTACTTCCTTAGAAGGTTGGCGTCATTCAATGTCTGCAGTGAGATGCTGAAGATGTTCTATAGGTCAGTTGTTGAGAGCGCCCTCTTCTTTGTGGTGGCGTGTTGGGGAGGAAGCATTAAGAAGAAGGACGCCTCACGTCTTAATAAGCTGATAAGGAAGGCGGGCTCTGTCGTGGGCAAAGTACTGGAGAGTTTAACATCGGTAGCTGAGCGAAGGGCGCTGAGTAGGCTACGGTCAATTATGGAAAACCCTGAACATCCTCTACATAGCACCATCCAGAGACAGAGAAGCAGTTTCAGCGACAGGTTACTGTCGATGCAATGCTCCTCAGACAGGATGAAGAGGTCAATACTCCCCAATGCCATTAGGCTTTACAATTCAACTGCCAGGACTTAAGAACTTTTTTTTTTAAAGCTATTATTAATGCCTTTGAGCTAGTGATTTAGATGCATATCATATTATTACTGAGTTAAGTATTGTATGTAATGATTTTTTGCTACAACAAGTGTATGGGACATTGGAAAAATGTTGAATTTCCCCATGGGGATGAATAAAGTATCTATCTATCTATCTATCTATCTATCTATCTATCTATATATCTATCTATCTATCTATCTATCAAAGCATTCACGCTCGGAGCAATGGAAGTCGGAGTTCAAATCCGGTGTTTTCTGGAAGGAGTTTGTACGTCCTCCCCGTGATATTAATGGGCTTTCTCCCAAGTTCAACCAAGAAAAAGAGAAACAACACTTAGCGATCCGGCTAGGATAAAATTGTGGTGCTGGGCACTGCACCTCATTGTTATTCGCTTCATCTCTAAATGCATAAATGACACCTGTACGGTGTTTCATCATCTGTTACAATGGGACATCGACACAGTATAGATCTGGGCTGTTATGTGACGGACGGAGTTCCATCAGTATGAACTGATACATAATTAAAATTCAAGCTGGATTACAGAGCACAAATGTCAGATTTTATCGCAGTGAGGAGGAACAGGGGAGTCGTGCTATGAAAGCCTATAGATCCCTCAAAATTTCCGAACAAATTAATTTAGTGGTTAAGAAGGCTTATAGCTTAAGAACATTCAACTCCGGATAGTGATCTCACACTTACTTCCGGCGTCACAGACCTACGAGGGAATAGATGCTAAGGAAATATAGGCAAATGTGTGGTTAACGATTTGTGCAGGCGGGCATCGAGGTCTCAACCAGGTTTGGTGCGATTGGTGTAAGGAGCATGGATTCTAAACCTGCACTGAAAAGGTGTTTATATTCTAACTGGGAAGCTTGATAAAAAAGTGTGTATTTTCTTCTCTTTCTCCGTGTTCCACGCGATCGCAGTATTGGTACCTGATGTCTGCTGTAACATGGATCTTTCCACTTCTATTTTACACAATAAGTTTTTTATCTCTGTATTCTACGCTGCACAACAACTGATAACCTACCTTCAGCAATCATCCCTCGGTACAGAGTGCCGTTATCATTATACCTCAACATGCTATTCACGGCTTTCGGTCACGCTCTTGGGGTCTTCCGCATATATTCAGAGGAATATAGTCGACCTCTCTGACGAGGCACTTCCATTACAGAATTGACACTGTACCTTCGGCACACCCCGTGCATGGAGACCAGGGGACAACCAAAGTATTCCCATCTGCCTGCCTTTGTCCTGTCTCCTCTGGCAGAGAAATTACCCTGAATGTACATCTCAATCGCAAAGTCTGAAGGAACTTTTTCCTTTCTGTATGAATCTCAGATTAAACTTTCCCTGTACTGTGTTTGCCGACAGTGTCTTTTACATTTGTTTACGTACAGGACACTAAGGCGGTAGTGTTTGGTCTCTTGAGGGTATATTAAAGTGGATAATTTTCCAGAGACAGGCGTGATATACCGCAGATTACTGAGAGGCAGCCGATCAGATTACTGCGGACAGAACCAATATATTTGTGTCCTTCATAGCCATAAAGAAGGGACCAGGAAAGCATTGATAAATGATATTCTATTATTCGTGAAAGGGGATGGATAATCCAGGAAAATATTGACTTCTCAATCACATTTCACGGGGAGGAGATTACTGCAGAGTATTCTTAAGCCGATTTTTCCAGGTGCTTTACTCTTGCTAAAATTTTCATAACCTGCCTCGCTCTCCACCCACGTTTTGAATCTAGGTGTCATATGTAAATTCAGTTTACCATTTTATAATTGAAATCCGAATATTTATATGTCCTGACCATTAGAAAGTTATTAAATAAGTTTGGAGGTGCACAGGTATGTCAGGTTTTTGGTGGATTGGGGAGCACTGTGTTTTGCTGGCTGTAATCAGATTTGCGGTGTTCACAGATTTTGTCATCTTTAGCAGCAGTCGGAGTAATTCTTGTTTTCGGATAATCTAGTGTGCATGCGGTTTTAAAGTTGTACATAGATATGGGGGTGCATACCGATTGGGAGTTGCGCAAGGGTTTCGGGGTTCGCATATATTTGGGGTGTCTGCAGGTTTGGAGGTGTGACGAATCTAAGTTCTTTCATTTATAGATACGTTAGTAATAAATTTAATTTGAACTTGATTTCTATTTATGTGTTTTATTTCTGGTATACGCAGCAAGAGTCTTACACTGGGATGCATGTGGGGTTTGATACACACATGGATATTGTGGTGCCTTCTGATTTGAGGACGTGCATGGTTTTGAGAATACTCATATTCGTTCTCGGATATGGGGGTGTAAACGAAATTGGGGTTAGTCAACGATTTGGGTGTTTTCGGCGGATCTGGAGTTCCACACGAATTTTGGGCTGCCTGCGGATGTTAGTATCGAGACATTTATTTTCTGAACTGTTTGACATGATTCTTGCTCCTGGATAAGCAAAAGTGCATGTGGGGTTGTCAGCGAGTGTGAACTGTGCACTGGATTGGGATTCCTTAGAATTAGGGTAGTGTCGGCTAATATTGGGGTGCACACAGCTTTGCAGGAGAACATGAATTCGAGGATGTGTTATAGAATTTGGGGTAGCACACGAATTTGCGGTTACATCTAGAGTTTTGGAATAGTGTATTTTGAATGTGGGGTGACAATGGGTTTGTATGCGCACTGAATTGAGGATTGCGCAAATTTACCGCGGGGTCAGCACATAGGGGGTGTGCATGTTCATTCTCACGGCTTCGGGGCTGAACATGGAATAGGGGGTGTGCGCAGTTTCAGGGATGTGGAAACAAATATGAGTCTGCCGGCAAATATGGGTGTAAACGGTAGTGAACGTGTTCTCGGGGATGCGCACTGATTTAGGGTTTTATTGACAATTATTGCGGAGTACACTGAAATTTAGAGGTGTGGGGGTCTACGGAGAATTGGGATTGCACGCAGATTTGACGTTCTCGAACGATGTGGGATGCGTGCGAATTTTTAATGTCGAAATAGCCAGTTTCTGATAGGTTTGAAATGATTCCTGCTATTATGTATGTGGGGTATTCGCG
This sequence comes from Hemitrygon akajei, assembly GCF_048418815.1. Lineage (NCBI taxonomy): Eukaryota > Metazoa > Chordata > Chondrichthyes > Myliobatiformes > Dasyatidae > Hemitrygon > Hemitrygon akajei. The sequence continues at coordinate 836,143 of NW_027332026.1, read as the reverse complement.
TGTTTGGGGTGCAAACTAATTTTTGATGTGCATAGATTGAGGGTGCAGAGTGATGGGTGATGTGCACTGAATTTCGAACATCGGCATGAACAGGCATGTGGGGATACACTTAGATTTGTGTGAATTTGCGGATCAGGATTTGCACACGAATGATTGATTGCGTTCAGAGTCGATACTGCCATGTTCTGATGTGCAGGTGGGGGTGTCAGTAGTTTGGGGTGCTCACTGAAGTTGTGTGAGCGATTGTGGGTTGCATATGGTCTTGGATCTGGGGATGCGCTCTGATTTAGCGGTCATGGAATTAGCGGTCTGCCCGGATATTGGGTGTGCACCTATTTGGGGATAGCATATTTAGGGGTGTGTGGGCGAATATGGGAGTCGCCACGTTTCTGTGGTTGCATATGAGGGTTCTGGCTGTGTCGGCGGATTTGGTGACGTGCGCACGGACTTTAGGATGCGTGTGGGTTTTTAATGTGAGGGCAGCCATTTTGTGCTTAGAATAATTATTCCTCAAGTTTAATATTCATCTACTAAGCTTGTGGGGTTGCCAGCGGGTTTGGGGTGCGCTCTTATTTGGGAATGGCGCAGATTTGGGATTACAGACAGATTTTAGTGATGTGAACGTATGTACTGTTGAATATGGTGGTGCACATCGATTTGGGGTGACACGCAGATTTTGGTATGTCGCCCATCTGCAAAAAGATTTCGGGGCGTATGCGGTATTTTAATCTTTAATGTTGATGCAGATATTTTCTAAATTGTTTGAAATGATTCTTGCTTTATTTGTCAGGCTGTTATGGGTGCGGACATATTTGGGGATTGTGCAAATTTAGTGTGGTTTTGGCAAACATGGGATGCACACTGGTTTAGGTGTGTGTAAGCCAATAAAGCGATGCTTATGGATTTCGGGTTCTACGGATTTGTCTACGGATTTGGAGTTGTGACGTATCTGAAAATGCCTTCAATTACAGATACTTTCATAATAAATACACTTTGATCTTTCAGCAGTATTCTTGTTAAATTATGGTGGCGGCGGGTATTGGTGAACTGTTTAAAATGATTCCTGCTCTGAGATAATCAATTATGCAGCGGCGCTGTCAGACTGTTTCAGGAGCGCACTGCTGTGGGAATTGCGCAGATTTAGGGCGGTGTCTGTAAAACTGCGATGCACATTCATTTGCCGATGTGAATAGATTTAGAGATGAACGGGTTCAAGATGCGAAATAATTTGAGTTGTTTTGGCTTATATTCTGATGTTTACTGATTTAGCGATTCTCAGAGATCTGTGGTGTCTGCGGATATGGAGTTATGTTGTATTTGAAGGCAGTTTCTTTTACAAATACTTACATTATAAATGCAGCTTTAACTTTAGACAGTATTCGTGTTATTTTGTGGTGGAGGCAGCCATTTTTAGAACTGTTTGAAATGATTCATTCTCTGGAATGCTCTGCTGTACATCTGGGGGTGTCAGCGAGTTCGGAGGGCTCATCGATTTGGGGGTGCGCACTTAGGATGTGCGCCGATTTATGAGTAAACATGGATTTGGGGCTTCACACGGATTAGTGGATGAAGACAGATTTGAGTGCCTCGAAGGGTCGGGGGCTGCACGCGAATTTGGTGTGCATGGCGATTTGGTGTGTCAGGGATTTTTTACGACAATTTATCAATAAAAGCATTTTCACTGTTGTACTTTGCTTTGATGATTGTTTAAGTTTGATTTTGTCAACTGTTCGATTTTTTTCTTGCTCAAAGATGATCTTAAATTCATGTGGGATTGTCAGCGAGTTTGTGGGCGCACACGGATTTGTGGCTGTCGATGGATGTGGATGTGTGACAAATCACATTTACAGAAACCTGAACTAAATGTACGTTGAACTTCGATCTTGCTATTACTTAAGTATCAGCCAGCTAGTTTGTGAGCTGCTGGAAGTGATCCTTGCTCTGGAATAAATTAATGTTCATGCGATGTGTCATTGGAACTGTGGTGGTGCGGAGAGAGTTAGGAGAGTTTCGGCCAGTATGGGCATACAAGGATTTTTGGGGTGCGTGTGGATTTGGGAACGCACCCGGATTTGATGGTTTTGACTTTGGGAGTTGTGCAGATTTAGTAACGTATCCGTAAATATGGGTGCACAGAGATTTAGGGTCGGTGAGGGTTTCGGCTGCACGCAGACATGGGTTTGCTTCTGGATTTGGGGATATGGTCAAGTTTAGGTGTGTTTCGGCGCGTATGGGTACACATGGACTTGTGAGTGCCGGTTGGTTTGGGTTTCTGACGAATTTCGAAGTCGATTATCGAACATTTAATAGTAATTGTACCTTAAACTTAGAACTTGGTTCTCGCTATTTCTTTCAGGAGAATGCTGCTAATTTTTGCACGTTTTGAAATGATTGTTCGTTTGGAAACACCTAATGTGCATATGTGGGTGTCAGTAGATTTGTCGGTGTGCACGGTCTTCGAGTGTTCACAGATTTGGGGTTGCGGTGGATGTTGGGTCGTGACGAATGTCAAGGTTGTTTCATTAATAGGTGCTTTATTAATAAAGGCACTTTCTCTGGGATAATATAATGTGTATGTGGAAGTGTTGGCAGGTTGGGAGTGCACAGCGTCGAAGTGTGCATACTGATATGTGAGTGCATGTAGAGTTGTGCGATTTGCTGGATTTGGGTTAATTACACATATCAAGGTTATTTCGTTTACTGATACACTCATAAATAATACAATTTGGCGTTAAAATTCGTTCTTGCTATTTTTACGGTGCATTAAGCCATCTTGTGAAAAGTTTGAAATGATTCTTGCTCTGGGAGAAACGAAGGTACATGTAGGGACGCACTCATATTTGGGGATACACAGAGATTTGTGGATGTGCATGGCGAGTATGGATACACAGGGAGCTGGTGGTGTCGGTGGAATAGGTGTGCGACGAATCACAATGTTGTTTCGGTTATAGATAATTTGAGAATAAATGTACACCGAACTTTGAACGTTGTTCTCCTTTTTCAAGGAGAAATGTGAACTGTTTAAAATGACTCCTGCTTTTGAATAATCCAGTGGGCAGGTGGGTTTGTCAACGGGTTTGGGGCGCACATGGATTTTGGGGTGCGCCCTTATTGCTGATGTGCCCAGATTTGGGGGTGCACACGGATTTGGTTATTCGCGCATATTTAGGCGTCTGTCTTCGAATATGGAGGTGCACTCTGATTTTGGGTTACACCAGATTTGGGCGTGTCGGCCGATTTGGAGTTGTAGACGAATTTTGGGATGTGTGCGAATTTTTCATGTGGAAATAGCAATTTGTGAACTGCTTGAAATGACTCCTGCTCTGAGTAAAATCTGTTATGCATGTTGGCGTGTCAGACTGTTTGTGCATCGATTCGGGGGTTGCGCAGATTTAGTGCGCTCTCAGCAAATATGGGGATGCACTCCTGTTTGAGGATGCGAACAGATTTATTGATGTAACCGCCATTATAGAGGTACATACTGATTTGGGAATACTTATTTATTTAGGATCATTTCGGCCAATGGCTGACTGTTCACGGATTTCAGGTTTCTCACAGAGTTTTGGTGCCTGCGGATTTAGCGTTGTGACGTATCTGAATTTTGCTTCATTTATAGATACTTTTAGAATCAATGCAAAACTTTCAACAGTATTCTTGTTACTATAACGTGGAGGTAGACATTTTCTGAACGGTTGAAAATATGTTTTGTTCTGGAATACTGTACGGTGCATGTGGGGATGCTAGCTTTCTTTCGGATACGCACTGAATTGGGAATTGCATAGAGTTAAGATAAAGTCGGCACCTGTCGTGTACACACTTTGTTTTGGGCTGCGCATCGATTTCGGCATGCGTGAATGTTTAGGGCTGTGTACTGCAATACGGGGTTGAATACGGATTTGGGGGTGTAACTGGATTTTGTGATGTGCGACGTTTTAGGGAGTGTTGTCTTTTATCTGGATGCTTACGGATTTGGAAATACACCAGGATTTGGGTTTGACAGCTCATCTGCCTCTGCAATCAAATTTCGGATTGCGTGCGTATTTTTAATGAAGCAACAGCCATTTTCTGAAATTTGTTGAAATGATTCCTCCTCTGATATAATTTATTTTGCATGAGGGATGACAACGGGTCTGCAGTGTACACTAATTTGTGGATGGCACAGATTTAGTGCAGTGTCGGCTATTATAGAATTACACACCGATTTGGGAACGCCTATTGATTTAGGGGTGTCTAGCTCAATATAGGGAGGTTTACGGAATTCGGGGATCCCACAGATTTGTGGTGCCTGCGGATTTGCAGTTGTAAGGTATTTCAAAGTTGTATCATTTATAGATACTCCCATTATCAAAGCATTTTGAACTTTCAACAGTACTCTTGTGTCTTTATTGTGGAGACAGCCATTTTGGGAAGTTGGAAAAGATTCCTCCTCTGGGATACTATACTGCGAAAGTGGGGGTGTCAACGTGTTTGTGCTGTACATGGATTTGTGAGTGTGCACTTACTTTGGGATATGCGCAGATTTGGGCGTATATTTGTATTTGGGGAGGCACACGGATTAGTAGATGTGCACAGCTTTGGGTGTCTCCGTGGGTTTAGGATTGCATACGACTTTGGGTGTATATGCGGATTTGTGGCGTCTTTGTATTAGGAAATGTGACGAATATCAAGGTATACACATGTTTGCGGTATCTGCAGTTTTGAACGTATGACGAATTTCGAGGTTGTTTCATTGAAGCAGAAGTCTGAAGTGATTCTTGCTCACGGATAATGTAATATGCATAGGGCGGTGTCAGAGGGCGGACGGATTTCTGAATGGGTGTCGATTTAGGAGGAGAACACGGATTTGTGCCATTCACAGTCTTCGGGGCGTGCTGTCGAATATTTTGTTGGGCTCCGATTGAGGTGCACACAGATTGGGGTGCGTCGGCTGGCTTAGTGATGTCGGTCGATCTGCGGGTGTGATAAATCACAGGGCAATTTGAACATTGAACATATCTCTCGCTATTGTTTATAGTGGAGATAGCTAATATATGAATTATTCTTGCTCTGGGATAATGTGCATATCGCAGTGTCAGCAGATTTTGGTGTACGCGCGGATTTGGAGATGTGTTCAGATTTTGTAGTATGACGGCGAATATAAAGTAGCACATGAATTTGGTGATGTGCTCCGATTTGCCCAAGCCGGTAAATTCGGGGGCGCACACATATTTGCGGGTGTCGTTGTATTAGGAGATGCAGACTAATTTCTGGTTTGAATGTGTACTGGTGGTACACATGGATTAGGGGTTGCGCATATGATGTGAGGGTGGTGTGGATCCGGGGATGTGCGCACATTTAGGGGTGTTGTGGTGAAAATGGGTGAACACGGAAAACAGTGTGGAAGTTGATTCAGAGATGTGAAAACTCAAGGATGTTTTATTTACAGATACATTTGTGATAAATACACTTTGAATATTGAACTCTGTTCTTCGTGTACTTTTAAATGTGGAGACAACTATGCTCTGAACTGTTTGAAAGGATTCTCGATCTGCGATAATCAATTTTGCATTAGAGGTGTCAGAAGATTTGATACTGCATGAAGATTTGGTGGTGAACACGGATTCGGGTGTTCATGTGGAACTGGGAATAGGTGCAGATTTAGGGGTTTGTTGGTGCATGTAGGTGCACACGGATTTGTGGATGTCGGTTGATTTGAGGTTGTGACGAATGTCAAAGTTGTTGCTGTTAACTGGGCGGAAAAGTGGCAGATGGAATGCAACGGTAGCCGCATAAATGAAAGAAAACAGTGAGTTGGGAGATCAGAGAGTACGTTTCAATACGGAAATGAAGAGCGGGTTGATTTGCAATTCACGTGAAGTACGAATTAGTGAGAGGGAACGACAGCAGTGCAGCGACAATCAACAAACGGGAGACCTTCAGTCTGATAATATGAGAGTGTGTGTTTCATTCTCCACATGCCTGTCGCGGGTAGACTGTTAAGAGGGGCGGTTCATTCTGTATCCACCGGTCTCCGGTGCAAAGTGAGAGTGTGCGGTTCATTTTGTAGATATCAGCCCCTGGTATAAACTGAGAGTGTGGGGTTCTGCCGGTGTCACTCTCTGGTTCAGTGAATTCATTCTGTAAATACAAGTCTCTGTTACAGTGTGAGAGTGTGGGTTTCATTCCGTATCTGTCAGTCGCTGTTACAGTGTGGGAGTGTGGGTTTCATGCTGTGTCTGTCAGTCTCTGTTACAGTGTGAAAGTATTGGTTTCATTCTGCTTCTGTCAGTGTCTGCTGCAGTGTGAGAGAGTGGGGTTCACTCTGTGTCTGTCAGTTGCTACAGTGTGAGAGTGTGGGTTTCATTCTGTATCTGTCAGTCTCTGTTACAGCGTGAGAGTGTGCGTTTCATTCTGTATCTGTCAGTCTCTGTTACAGCGTGAGAGTGTGTGTTTCATTCTGTATCTGTCAGTCTCTGTTACAGTGTGAGATTGTGGGTTTCATTCTGTATCTGTCAGTCTCTGTTACAGTGTTAGAGTGTGGGGTTCATTCTTTATCTGTCAGTCTCTGTTACAGTGTGAAATTGTGGGTTTCATCCTGTATCTGTCAGTCTCTGTTACAGTGTGAGAGTGTGGGCTTCATTCTTTATCTGTCAGCCTCTGTTACAGTGTAAGAGTGTGGGTTTCATGCTGTATCTGTCAGTCTCTGTTACGGTGTGAGAGTGTGGGTTTCATGCTGTATCTGTCAGTCTCTGCTACAGTGTGAGAGAGTGAGGTTCACTCTGTATCTTTCAGTCTCTGCTACAGTGTGAGAGTATGGGTTTCATTCTGTGTTTTTCTGTCTGTGCTCGAGCGGAAAGCGTGTAGTCTCCGTCCAGAACCTGGGAACATCTGATACAGTGTGAGCGGGCGGATAATTTTCTCCATCTTTCCCGCTCTTCCTCAAATCAAGGAAATATACTCAATCTAGTAAAAAAAGAAGTAAAATAGATTCTGTATTCCCAGAAATGTTTGTTAGGACAAGCGTCTTCTGAAATCGTTTATGTTAAACCTGTGAAATGGACAATGCACTTATGAATGATGACGTGTTACGGAGCTGTACGCCCTGTGTAATAGAGTCATATGGCAAACAGACCATTCGGCCCGACGTCGTTGCTCAAACACATAGAGCCATGTGAGCAGCGCCTGATCTGAACCTTTCTATGGCTTGGCAACCCAACTGCTTATATGTTGAATGAAAATAAACAGACTATTAAAATTAATTAATTTTAGTAAATAAGTGTGTAAGTACGTTCAGAATTTGATAGGAACAGACCTCTGGCAAGTAAGCGGGGAGAAGCCAGATTAAATGGCGTGGGGAGGAAAAAGAAGAAGCGAAATGCGTAAAAAGATAAATAGCTGAAGCGGAAGCACTCTGTTAAGAGAGGACAGAGGAGCACAGGGAAAACGGAGCAGGACGGGGATAACGTGTGAGGTGATAGGCGGGTGAGAATAAACATGAGGACAGAGCGGTGAATAGAAGTAGAGGAGAGGTGGAGGGATGTTTTTAACTGACATTAAAGACATCAGGTTGTTGCTCCTACGTCTTGAGTTTATGCTCACCGTGGCACAAGAAAAAGCCATGGACAGAAAATATCGGGTCGGGATTGGGAAACAAAATTCAAATGTTTGGATACCAGAAAGCTCCGCCTTTCGCCGCTGGAGCGCTGGTGTTCGACGAAATGAAGCCCAGCTCATCACGGGCCTCGTCAACGTGGAGACGGCCGCAACAGATCAGGAGAACTGTTACCTCACCTTGAAGACTTGTCCGGGGGAGCTGAATAGGAGGAGGTGAATGGCAGGTGTAGTAGGCTGGCCTCTTGCAGGGAAAAGTACCGTGAGAGAGATCAGTCGTGAGGGAGAGGTGACAAAGGGAAATCACTCCTGAACGATCCCTCCCGACAGCGGAGTGATGGGGATGGGAGGTAGTGATTTGTTTCTTTGAGATATCCCTTTAAAAATATGGTCGGGCTATCCGCGCTCACCTACTCTTCACGCCGCCTTAACAGCGACAGTGTTCCCCTTGTCCATACCTACCACACAATGTCACCCCGAGTTCAACATATTCTACACTGCAAATTCCACCATCATACCAAGAAACTTATGTTTATCTCTCCCCACCCTCGACTCTCCGCTTTCTGCAGGGTTCAGGCGCAACGCCTTTTAATCCTGTCTGGGAAGCCTCCAACCTAATGGCGTGAATATCAAGTCTCCTACCCATAAAAATGCTCCTTTGCTGCTCTGTTCTATTCCCCACACTGTCCTCTTCTCACTTTCCTATCACCCCGTCGTGGTCCCCTCCTTCTTCCCTTTCTCATATGGTGCATTTTCCTCTCCGATCCGAGTCCTTCCTCTCCAGCCCTTTAGCTTCCCTGTCCTGTTGGCTTCACCTGTCACCTTCTTGCTCTTCTCCTTCCCCTCCACCAGCTTTTCTATTCTGCCGGCTTCACCCTTCCTTTACAATTCTCAAGAAGGATATTGGACAGAAGAACCAACTGTTTTATTTGTTTACTTCCGTGAACACTGTCTAAACAACTGAGTTCCTCCAGCATTTTGCGTGTGCTGCTTTTAATATTTGGTGGTGAGATATCGTGCCGGAGCTTCCGATTCGAATTTGTTATTGCAGTGTTCCTTTTGAGCCAGTGATGGCTCGCTGTATTTCAATGTTGAACTTGCGTTAAAAGCTGTTCCCTATTATGTTCAGGTTCTAATCACTATGGAAATTCACACTCATGTAATGAGTTTCAGAGGACAGAAACTTCCCCCATTCTTGCAGCTACAACAATTTGGAACTAGTTACTGTTATGAACACCAGGTTGTCATTGTTCTCACTATGTGATTTCGAGATGGTCATGTGTCTAATATTACATTAGTTTTACGGCTCCGGGTTGTGACTCGGAAAGGAAAGGGTGCACCTGTTTAAAACAATTGGGCTGCTTAATGTATTAAAACCGAATGAACAGAGTTGCAGATGAGAACAGATGAGACTGTATCAGGGCAGTGTGCGTGTCAGCAAGGGTTGAAACCAGAGAGCTGTGTCCGTCCATCCAGGGAGAACCTGGAGCAACACGGATAATCAATGGACAACATTCTGACCTCCTTCTTCAAAGTAGAGGAGACGTATGCCGGTCAGATGGACTCTCAGTGTCGGATCCGTTTCCAAATGAGAGTGAGAGGGGAAGTCAGCACCTGTTTCAGCTGCTGTCTGAACTTAGTCTGGCTGACGGCGTAAAGAGCGGTGTTCGTGCAGCAGCTCAGAAGTTGCAGCATGTAGCTCAGTTCATTGACAAATGTAGGTATCCTAACCCAATATGGGATGCGCACTGCATGAATCATTCTGTTCCATATTGCCATCACCCCGTACAACGCCCATAACAGGATGAAATTTCCCGAGACGACCAGCAGTAAAACAAGGGACTTTCTGCGGCTCTGCATCTCCGGGTCTCCGGAACTCTGACCACGGCTGGAAGCTCGGAGTCTGCCGCGGGCTCTACTGGCCAGTAAAACGTTCGTGATGGTGAAAGCATTGAGCAGGATAACAACGAGGAACGGAATCACAGTCGAAAAGGCAATACGAGCGACATCGATTACTGTCCAGACGAATGACCCTAGTACTCCGAATCTCTGCATGCAAGGCCACTTTAGGTTAGATAAAGCATATACATCTTGGACCATGAAGAACCAGAAAACGTTCTTTAAACAACTCAGTGCAGTCACTGTGCTCAGAACCACAGCCGCCGTTCTCCCAGTGCAGTACTTAGCGTTTAGATCCTGGAATCAAATGGCCACAAATCGATCAAAGGTGAAGGCGACGGTGAACCAAACAGAGCAATCTGTGGCGGCCTGCAATAAGTAGACGTGGGTTCTACACACGCGGACGTAAAACAGGAAGGAGAAGTCATCCGGAAAAGCCACCGGAATTTTCATCAATATAACGTCCAGGAAAACGACCGCTAGGTCAGCCGCTGACATGGCCATCAGATAGCGGGTGACTGTTTTAGAGAGTCCACACTTTCCCCGTGATAGTATGACAATCGTCAGCACGTTCACTGTGAAAAGCAGAAGTACAGAAATTATCTATCAGATTGAGAGCATCATTGTAAAATTTACTAAGGACAAAATCAAATAATTGCACAATTCAGAGGTAGCCGAATGATTCGCTGATTGGCGACGGATATTGGGTCAGTCAGGGATTAATATTCAATACGAATGCTAATTAGTGAAACTGACGTCACCAACTTTGCAGAAGACGCTTTGAAATCCTGTATCCGAGTGAGGACAAAAATTAGCGAATGTCGTTTGCATCATTTCTCTCCCCAAATAAAAATACAATCTGAGAGAAGCAGCAAATATTAAGTTCAACAATGAGCCAAATTCAGTCGAACAAATCAAGCTGATATTTGCCCCGGTTCACTGTAGTATCACCGATCTCTGTACATCATTGGAAACAAAGAGCCGTAGTCAATAAGGCCGAGCTGGTCCGTTCTGATCGAATACCATGGCTGCATGCAATATGGAATTAAGTTAAATAAAACTCATAACATTTCAGCTGGATGCGGTTCGGGGAAATGCCGTAGCCTTAAAATCCTCTACTGCTTTTGCTCCTGCGTTATCAAATCATACATTTCACAAAAAGGCACGGATCTGATCAGTAATTGACCATACATCGGTCCCTTTGAAAGGGCAGTGTTTTGGGTGCATGGAAAATGCAGAAGGTACTTTTTTTTTCTTCATGAATCACTGTTTGGCCGCGCTGAATACATTGCGTGCCAACCGGCCTTTAGCGAGAAAGTCAGACATGGTTCAAGTCTTCGTGAGCAGCAGAGTCTGAGGTGCAGCACAGATAATGATTAGAGCTTCGGAAGGGGGACGGTTTGTAAATGAGACTTTTCTCCCCATACTAAGCCAGGATTGAACAGGTAATTACGGGTACATTATGTCCGGTGACAGAGAGAGTCAAAGTCTTTATCAGCCGAAGAACTTTGATTCTATAGAGGAGGCGCTGATCTGTGGTGTTTACTTTGAATATTGAGTAATGGAGAGGACAGAGGCTTGCACTGTGCTCAGAGTCAAAAACAAACAGGCGGATGCAGACGACCACTGCAGCTGCCGTGTGATATTGATGGAAGGTTGGTGCAGCGGGCAGGGACAGATTTTGGAATCGGCGCAAATTTAAGTTTACATTCACGATAGGTAAAAAAAAAACAACACCAGAAAAGATATCGGCGCATATCTTTGAGAATCCGCGGTGATTGGTGCCGTCTGCACGATACACTGGAGCAACTCAACAAGGCTCGTGGACAATTTCCTAACCTACGACTGCAACCATCTAGAAGTTCCGGAGCAGCAAAGCATGGCGATTCCGCTGCCTGGACATTTCCCTCTAAAATACGCCCTCTAAAAAGGAAGATCGCAATTCCATTACAGTCTCTGAGTCAAGACCCTGGTACTGTCCCCCAACAGCCATGTGGGATACCCAGTCCTCAAGTACAGCAGCTGTTCCACAAGACAAATGACACATCCGTTGGCAAAGACAGGCAGGGGTGGACAATAAAATGCTGGGTCAGCTTGAGAAATTCACGGCTCTTGAGCAAGTAAAACAGATATTGAATGTAAAAATTTGACAGCATCCCTAACTGTCGGAAAAGAGAGTAAGTCATCAGTCTAACCGGGCGTTTTCAACATTTACCGAATATAAACGTGGAGTTAAGAATATATATCAAGCAATCAAAAAGGACAGAGTGTAATTGTAGGTAACATGGGGAGCAGTGGACGTGACATGCGTGTTGTGTGCGATAATAAGACTATGGTATAGCTACCGCTTGAAATATTTTCAGCATAAGACATCGACTTACCAGAGATGGCAACAACAGCAAGAATTGGGTAATAAATCGGAGCAAAGTTCCAGAGCGCGATTTGTATCCTCTGTGATAATGTTAGTTCATCCGAATGAGTTTTGAAGTGAACAGCCCGATTGAAACGTTCTGATCCATTGGTGTAACTTTCCACTGAACTGATCCCAGATTCAGACCGAATCCGGAACTGTCCCACTCCACTCTCCAGAGCTTGTGCGTCGGAACTCCGATTCCCAGGTCTGTTGAGCAATGTCATTACCGGAGTCGATGCTCGTACTGACAATCATTGTAGGCAAACCCTATTTGTAATACAGAAGCATGCTCCAATGACTTAATCAGACCTCGTGGGTGTTCGCTTAATTAAACCCAGTGGATGAACAGGTGCAGTTAACCCCTGCATTGACAGTGAAATAAAGCGGCAAGGATAGAGTGGAGGGAACAACATGTAAGGAGCGGGGATTAAACTTATTTGTCAAGAGCATGCGGTAGAGAAACTATTACCGAACATTTTCTCCAGACGGCTGGCGCATTAGATGTTGTTTTTTTACGTACACTGTCTGTTGTTCACTTGTATAAGCGATCGGTGATAAACTTTCTAATGCTCAAGGACAGGATTAAAACCTCAACTTTCCAAACGCACGATACAAATCCACATCTTATAAAACAAGAAAGCATGGAAACAACAAGGTGCCTGGGAAATTTCGGTGTCGAAACATGATAGAGCGTATGGCGGATAGTGATGCTCCACCAAGAATATTGCATTCTCCGGTTATACTTTATCTTGTACACTCGGGTCTATACTCAGCATCATCCCCCATCACACCATGCTCGCTTTCCATAAATTAGGATTCCATTTAATTACTCCTTTAATCACTGAGCGAGGGACAAGTAACATTTTTTTTCTCAATTACTTTGCACCGTCAGAAGCTTCTGATTGTATTTCTGCTCCCTGAATCAACATTATTTGCAATGACGAGAAAATATGCAGATGCTGGAAATCCAAGCAACACACGCAAAATTCTGTCGCAACTCAGCAGGACAGGCAGCATCTATGGAAAAGTGTGAATAGTGGATGTTTCAAGTCGAGGCCATTCATCAGTACCGGCAACAGAAAACTGATGTCCCACACCAGCGGGCTCAAGAACAATTACTTCACTTTAACATTCGACTCCCAAACATGTAATTACTGCGGTTCAGGTGCATCCTGACCAACGTGATCACTTTGCAGTAAAATTAGCTGAGTTTATTCTAATTGTTACATACCATAAGACTATAAGACAATGAAGTCCAGTCAGGCCACATCGAGTCCGCTCCGCAATCCCACCATGGATGAGTCATCAGCTCTCTTAACCCCTGTCACCAGTTTTCTCTCCTGATATCTTTCATATCCTTACTTCTCCGGAACCTATCAATTTCTGTTTTAAATATACCCGGTGACTTGGCATTTGGGCGATAATGTCTTTCGAATTAATCTGAATTTTTGAGGTGGTCATAAAGAAGTTGGAGGAATGCACGATGCCATGCATTGGATCCCTGAACATTGGCAAGCTCCCGCGAGATGGTCTACTCCAGGGTGTTACAATACATAGTGTCCAGAAATTGACATCGTGGTAGGTGACACAATGTGCTGGACGGCTGAGGATGCCGTTATTTAGGATTGCAGGCCGGTGACCAGTGATAAGACGAAACGATCGATGTTGGGCCTTTGATAAATCGCTATACAGGTTCTGAATTATAGGTACCAACATCAACACCACGGAAGCATGACTCGCAAATGGTTCCAGGGCATTAAATCAAAATCTGAAATAGAGACTTTGAATTTTCTGGCGGCCTAAGCGTACGACACCGCTTCCTATCGACAGAATCGATAGTTTCTGGCAATGTATTGGATGACTGGAAAATTGCAAGCCTTACTCCGCTATTTAAGGAGGCAGCAGAAAGGAAACTATCGACCTGTTAGCCTGACAATAGTAGTTGGGAAGTTTTTGGAATTGATTGATGAGGATGAGATTACGGAAAGCCTGGGGGCACATGACAAGATTGGCCGAAGCCAGCATGATTTTCCGAAAGGAAAATTCTGCCTGGAAAACCAACTGCAATTCTTTGAGGAAATTTCATATAGGGTAGGAAAACGAGATGCGGTAAACGTGGTGTATTTGGATTTTCAGGAAGCCTTTGACAAGTTACCGCACATGAAGCTGTTTAGGAAGATAAGAGCCCAAGGACTTACAGGGAAGTTATTAGCGTGGATGGAGCGTTGGCTGGTCGGCAGAAAATAGAGAGTAGGAATAACGCGATTCTATGCTGGCTAGCTGTAAGTTACCAGTGGAGTTCCACAACGGTCGGTGTTGGAACCGTTACTTTTTATTATGTATGTCAATGATTTGGACTACGGTATTAATGGATTTGTAGCTAAACTTGCCGATGATACAACGATAGGTGGAGGAGCGGGTAGTGCTGAGGAAACAGAGAGCCTGCAGAGAGACAAATAGATTTGAAGAATGGGCAAAAAATTGGCAAATGAAATAAAATGTTGGAAAGTGTATGGTTATGCACTTTGGTGGAAGAAATAGACGAGAAATGTATTAGATGGGGAATGAAGTCACAATGCAGAGATGCAAAGAGACTTGGGAGTCCTTGTATAAAACACACTGAAGTTTAACCTCTGGGATGAATTGGTTGTGAAGAAGGCGAATCGAATGTTGGCATTCATTTCTAGATATATCGAATATATGTGCAGTGATATGATGTTGAGGATCTATAAGACACTCGTGAGACCACACGGAGTATTGTGTGCAGTTTTGGGCTCCTAAAATTATAAACGATATACTGACGTTGGGGAGGGTTCAGAGAAGATTCAGGAGAATGATTCCAGTAATGAGAGGGTTACCGTTTGAGGAACGTCTGGCAGCTCTTGGGCTGCATTCCCTGGAGTTCGGAAGAATGAGGGAGGATCTCAGAGAAACATTCCAAATGTTAAAAGGCCTGAACAGATTAGACTTGGCAAAGTTAATTCCCATGCGAGGGGATTCTAGGACAAGAGGGCACGACTTCAGGATTGAAGGACGTCCTTTTAGAACTGAGATGCGGAGAAATTACTTTAGTCAGAGGGTGGTCAATCTGTGGAATTTGTTGCCACGAATGGCTGTGTCAGTCTGATCATTGGGTGCATTTAAGTTCGGATAGGTAGTTTTTCGATGAGCCAGGGTATTGAAGGGTATGGGCTAAAAGCAGGGGAGTGGGATTACTGGATGAAGTGGATCTGCCCATGATTGAATGGCGGAGCAGACTTGTCGGGCGGAATGGCTTACTTCTGCTCCTATATCTTATGCTCTAATAGTCTTATATCACAACAGAGGAGGCTTAGATGCGAACTGCTAGAGTTTTGGAATTTATGCATGACATTGACACGCTGAACAACGAAAGAATTTTTTTTTAAACTTTAAATTTTAGTAAACTATCAGAAATAAAACAACAAACACAGAAATTATACATTCTTGTATAATTCGAAATAACTCGGCCATAATGACATTAGTCAGGACCAGGTCGACTGAGACCCAAGGGGACAGCACTGCCACTTTAAATACCCCCCAGGGTACTAAGGAATCTGTGTTCAGTTAATTAAAATCCCCAACTTGTGGCAAGACTACAGGTAACCATTGTGGTAAGAGTCAAAATTCTAAGGATACTGAATTGGACAGCAGGAAAGTGGATACGGAAAACCCGGTGCATAAGATGCTCTGCGGTTTGTCCGGATGATGGCAGATTGTTTAGTGGAATGAATAAGCAAGCCTTGGAAAACCTATGGACCGCAGCTGAAATAGTGGAAAGGAAAGTGACAGAGTCAGACTGGTAAAAAAAATCTTCAGAAAAGTTAGACCAGGGGCGTGAAGGACAAAGGACAGGAACGGGTGCTGCTCAGCACGACATTCCTCCAGTTTCCGACAGTCGGCAGTGTAAGTCGACGTTGATTGGATGAGCAAAAGTCAAGGTTACCAAGGCGATAACAGTTATTATCATCTAAATCAGAAGAAGAACAAAGATGAGCAAATAAAAGGCTCAATTTTATTGGGGAGAGAATCCCTGTCCGCCACGGAATTAACCCAGTGAATTGTACACACGGATTTCATCTGCTCCATACACTTTTCGCGGACAATAATAGGATTCATCTCGAAAACTCGGCTCCCTATCTCTGCGTTGCCTTTAAGGTCTCCTGGTGAAATGAAATATCTTTATTGTCATTGCATAGTACAATTTGTCATGCACCGATACAGCGAAAATGAGTTTGCAACCCTCGTTCTCAATGCTATAAAACAACAAATAAAATAAATAAGCAATAAATAAAATCATGTAAACAGCCAGTGCAAGCAATGTCCGGCAGTATAAAAACGCAACTCAGATGCATGACAGCCATAAAACCAGTATTAAAAGTAGCAATATAACTAATTTATGGATGATGCTCGATCAATTGGTTCAGTGCAATTATAGCTCTGCGGAAAAAAATATATTTTTCATTCTGGAAGTCCGAGCATAGAAACTATTATAACGTCTGCCAGATTGAAGAAGTTCAAACAGATGATTACATGAGTGTGTATTGTCCTTACAAATGTTTGTAGCTTTCCGTAGGCAGCGTAAGCTGTAGGTGACCTCCAGGGCTGGCAGCTGTGTCCGGATGATCTTGTGTGCGCTAGAGACGACCCGCTGAAGTGCTTTCCTATCAGCTGCTGTAGAACTGAGATACCACACAGAGATGCAGTACGTTAAGGTGCTCTCTATGGTGCAGCGGTAAAAGGTCACCAGCATCTGTTCAGGTAGACCAGCTTTCTTCAGCGTCCTGAGGGAAAAGACAAGCGCTGCTGTGCTTTCGTAACTATTGTTGTGGTGTTAGTGGACCATGTAAGGTCCTCTGAGATGTGTATTCCCAGAAACCGGAAACTGGACACTTCCTCCACTATGTCTCCGTTAACATAGACTGGAGCGTTCTTCTCATCCCGTGACTTTCCAAAGCTGATAATTAGCTCCTTAGTCTTTGCTGTATTAAGAAAATGAGTTTGCAACTATCGTACTCAATGCTATGAAAAACAATTAAAATAAATAAACAATAAATAAAATCAAGTAAACAGCCAGTGCAAGCAATGTCCAGCAGTACAAAAGCGCAACACAGATGCATGACAGCCATAAAACCAGTATTAAAAGTAGGAACATAAATAATTTATGGATGATGCTTGATCAATTGGTTCAGAGCAATTATAGGTCTGCAGAAAAAGATATTCTTCATTCTGGAAGTCCGAGATCCGCTCTGTACGCTAATTCGTCTCTGTTGGAGATCAACCCGATTACTATTGTGTCGTCTGCGAATTTGACAATGGTGTTGGAGTTAAATGCAGTTACAGTGAGAAGGGAGCAGTGTATGTAACTCAATCCACAACCCTGTGGTGTAACAGTGTTCAGGGTATTAGTGGAGAACAGGCGAGCGTCCCGTCTCAATGCCTGCGAACCCTCTGACAAGAAATTCAGGACCCAGATGCAGAGTGATGAGCTGCTGGAGTGCGGAGATGAGCTTGCTGGGGATGACGGTATTAAAAGCTGACAGAAATCCCACAGAAATAAAAGCACCACTTGTCCACCGTTACTTGCATAGACCGTCCAAATTTAAAAAAAAAAACAGAAAAAAGAGCACAATCTCTGCCTCAGTCATAATGTCCTTAACTTAATCAAAAGCCCTTCTTTCCATAACGTACTACGTGCTTCCAGATCAGATTATTATCCATCCTGGAGATATTATCACTGATACAGAATCCATCGTCAGTCTACCATTCCGAAATCCATTTTGATAAAACGCAACATCACTTCTCCATTCCGAAATCCATTTTGATAAAACGCTATATCACTTCTCCCTTCCGAAATCCATTTTGATAAAACGCTATGTCACTTCTCCCTTCCGAAATCCATTTTGATAAAACGCTATGTCACTTCTCCCTTCCGAAATCTATTTTGATAAAACGCTATATCACTTCTCCCTTCCGAAATCCATTTTGATAAAACGCTATGTCACTTCGCCCTTCCGAAATCGATTTTGATAAAAAGCTACATCATTTCTCCCTTCCGAAATCCATTTTGATAAAATGCTATGTCACTTCTCCCTTCCGAAATCCATTTTGATAAAAACGCTACATCACATTTCCCTTCCGAAATCCATTTTGATAAAACGATATATTACTTCTCCCTTCCGAAATCCATTTTGATAAAACGCTACATCACTTCTCCCTTCCGAAATCCATTTTGATAAAACGCTACATCACTTCTCCCTTCCGAAATCCATTTTCATAAAACGCTATGTCACTTCTCCCATCCGAAATCCATTTTGATAAAACGCTCTATCTCTTCTCCCTTCCGAAATCCATTTTGATAAAACGCTATATCACTTCTCCCTTCCGAAATCCATTTTGATAAAACGCTATATCTCTTCTCCCTTCCGAAATCCATTTTGATAAAACGCTATGTCACTTCTCCCTTCCGAAATCCATTTTGATTAAACGCTATATCACTTCTCCTTTCCGAAATCCATTTTGATAAAACGCTCTGTCACTTCTCCCTTCCGAAATCCATTTTGATAAAACGCTACATCACTTCTCCCTTCCGAAATCCATTTTGATAAAACGCTACATCACTTCTCCCTTCCGAAATCCATTTTCATAAAACGCTATGTCACTTCTCCCTTCCGAAATCCATTTTGATAAAACGCTCTATCTCTTCTCCCTTCCGAAATCCATTTTGATAAAACGCTATATCACTTCTCCCTTCCGAAATCCATTTTGATAAAACGCTATATCTCTTCTCCCTTCCGAAATCCATTTTGATAAAACGCTATGTCACTTCTCCCTTCCGAAATCCATTTTGATTAAACGCTATATCACTTCTCCTTTCCGAAATCCATTTTGATAAAACGCCATGTCACTTCTCCCTTACGAAATCCATTTTGATAAAACGCTACATCACTTCTCCCTTCCGAAATCCATTTTGATAAAACGCTATATCACTTCTCCCTTCCGAAATCCATTTTGATAAAACGCTATATCACTTCTCCCTTCCGAAATATAATACAAACGTTCGATTATCGTACGTTCTATAAACATATATAAATGGGACTTTAGCGAAACAGTCATATCACTAGAAGAATCAGACGGGGACATCCCAGCTTTAGAACAGAACTGCTATTTTCCATGAGCATGGAAGGAGGCCTAACCTGCAATTACGATTTATACAATTTAATAGCATCTCAAAAGTGTTATCTAATAAAAATAAAAATATTATTTGTAATCCATTCCTGGGCACGGCTGACTTGTACTATTGAGAGCCTTCTTAAAGTCACACTAAGCAAATTCTACATTAGTGATATATTCATTGCTACATGTGACTTCCAACCCCTTATCCTCACTCAGTTTAACTTTTTCCGCTTAAGTTATCTTGAAAATGAATCGCAGAAAGTGACCCTTCTACTATGTCAATCTACCCTGTTTCAGTAACAATATTGTTACCCTCATTAATCGATACTGGAATGTTATTATCCCTGCAAACATAGATAGTTTAGGGAAGTGGGCAAAGAAGTGGCAAATGAAATACAATGTTGGAAAGTAAATGGTCATGCACTATGGTGGAAGAAATAAACCAGCACATTATTATTTAGATCAGGAAATAATTCAAAATGCGGGAATGCAAAGACACTTGGGAGTCCTTGGGCAAGGTACAATAAAGGTTAACCTCCAGGTTGAGTCAGTTGTGAAGAGGGCAAATGCCATGTTGGTATTCATTACCGGAGATATAGAATAGAAGAGCAGGGATGTGATGCTGAGGCTCTATAAGGCACTCTTGAGACCACACTTGGAGTATTGTGTGCCTCATTTTAGAAAAAAATCACTGACATAGGAAAGGGTTCAGAGAAGATTCACGAGAATGATTCCACGAATGAAAGAGCTACCGTATGTCGAACGTCTGACAGCTCTTGGGCTGTACTCCCTGGAGTTCCGGAGAATGAGGGGAGAATCTCATAGAAACATTCCGAATGTTAAACCACCTGAACAGATTAGATATAGCAAAGTTAATTCCCATTGCAGGGGATTCTAGGACAAGAGGGCACGAATTCAGGAGAGAAGGACGTCATTTTAGAACTGACGTGTGGAGGAATTTATTTAGTGAGAGGGTAGTAAATATGTGGAATTATTTGGAGGCCAAGACATTGGGTGTATTTAATGC
The DNA here is from genome assembly GCF_048418815.1 of Hemitrygon akajei. Lineage (NCBI taxonomy): Eukaryota > Metazoa > Chordata > Chondrichthyes > Myliobatiformes > Dasyatidae > Hemitrygon > Hemitrygon akajei. Next base: position 816,020 of record NW_027332026.1, on the reverse strand, counting down.
AGAGATAGATAGGTTCTTGATTAGCCAGGGCATCAAAGGGTATGCGGTGGAAGCAGAGGAGTGGGGTTGACTGGATGAAGTGGACCAGCCCATGACTGAATGGTGGAGCAGACTCAATGGGGCGAATGGCCTGCTGCTGTCCCTGTACCTTGTGGTCTTATGGTTTAATGGGAATCAATCCTCAGAAAAACATCGAGCCCAAACCCGTATCCCGTCCAAAAAAAAAGAACACCCCGATCATCAAGCCACCTCGCCCACCGCAGGAAATGGAACAGGAACATTTGCCTCGTGTTCCGAAAGAAACAAACTCTCTCCGCACGAATACTAAAGGAACATAATATCCCACAACTTATTCGGGGGGGGGGGGGGTGAGGTGTGTGTGTGTGTGTGTGTGTGTGTGTGTGTGTGTGTGTGTGTGTGTGTGTGTGTGTGTGTGTGTGTGTGTGTGTGTGTGTGTGTGTGTGTGTGTGTATGTTTGTGTGTGGAGAGCGCACTCTGTAACAGTCATTGTTCTGTGACAAAGCACTCTTTTTGTAAGTAAACATACAGATCTGATAGCCAACTGATACTCTGCTGAGGTAATGTCCCAAGAATTTTGATGTAATTATATTCAATCGAGCCAATGTACATCAGACACAATGGTGTTAACTAAATTGTTTGTTCAAATAACTGTTACTAAGAAACTATCTCTGGAGACCGACCTTCTGTATAAATCATGGATCTTTCGAATGTATCAGCTCAGAGCGTCTGCCAGAGCTGTGAATCCGGAAGCAACAGAAGTCACAGATTCTCCCTGAAATGGTGTATCCAGTCATCACGCGGATACGAGAAGTTTACTATCCTTTTATTTCGGCATTTGGAATTCCCGGTAAGCTGCAGTGTCAGTTGTCGTTGTTGGTGAATGAAGTTTAATTCCAATGCTGGGATTGAGATTACAAATACCTGGGGATACGAATGGACAGTAAACTGGACTGTTCAAAGAACACCGACGCTGTCTACAAGAAGGGTCAGAGCCGTCTCTGTTTCCTGAGGAGACTGAGGTCCTGTAATATCTGCCGGACGATGCTGAGGATGTTCTACGAGTCTGTGGTGACCAGTGCTATCACGTTTGCTGTTGTGAGTCGGGGCAGCAGACTGAGGGTAGCAGACACCATCAGAATCAACAAACTCATTCATAAGGCCAGTGATATTGTCGGGGTGGAACTGGACTCTCTGACGGTGCTGTCTGAAAAGAGGATGCTGTCCAGGTTGCATGCCATCTTTTACAAAGACGTTCATCCACTCCATAAGGTACCGGTTAGGCACAGGAATACATTCAGCCAGAGACTCATTCCACCGAGATGTAACACTGAGCGTCATAGGAAGTCATTCCTAACTGTGGCCATCAAACTTTACAACTCCTCCCTCCGTGTGTTAGACACCCTGTGCCAATAGGCTGATCCTGGACTTATTTTTCCTCTTGGCGTGATTAACTTATTATTATTTAATTATTTATGGTTTTATATTGCTATATTTCTTCTCTATTCTAGATTGGTGCGGCCGTAACGAAACCCAATTTCCCTCGGGATCAATAAAGTATGTCTGTCAGTCTGTTTCTGTCGCTTATTTCCGCGAGCACACTGTTCTGCGTTTCAGGAGTGGAATGGAAACACTGATATGTGGATTGAAGCATCTGGATCGAAAAATAAACCGCCTCAGAAATAAAACGAATCGACCAGCATTGCGGATTTCAACGGGTTAGACAGAGTTCTTACAGCGGTTTCAGTTCAGTGATCGGATGTCCATGTCTCTGTGCTTTGGGCCTTGAAGAAGCTGCACTGTAGGTGTAAATATTGTGTTTATACAGACTGCGGAGATTATACCAATTCATCGTCTGCACTTGTATGCGAGCAGTTGTCAGAGTTCGGTGTAAGAATCAAACACTTTAGGTGTAAGGAGTTCCATGTTGTAGCATAAACGTGCGCTGTATGACTGTGTTTGATAAACGTGCGCTGTATGACTGTGCGTGAAGCCGTTGATGGACAACACAATGAAGAGCTTGCTGAACCAATTATCACAACCGACGTGTTACTTCATGGTTACCAACACTGGGAAATGTATTATTTTATACTGGTAGATGAATTGCTCTGGCCTGCCTTCGTGTGATGGATTCAACGGAGCCGTCATGATGGTCTGTGAGGATGTGACACAGAACGCTCTATCTTTTGGAAACAGTCATGTCAGTAAAGTCAGTGAGGTGGCAAACGGTGCATTAGGAAACAAACTCAGGGAAGGCTGAAAACACCATTCCCCAAGCAGCTTGTGTGGAAAGAGTGCTCTCTGAGAGCAGTTCCGGGGAGAAATACTTTAACTGTTTTTCCACATAATCTGGTTTGTCTGGATGATTGCTTCCAGCATTTCATATTTCCCATCCAGCCGCCGGTGTTACGACAGGAAGTGCCCTGGAAGCTGATGATTCAGTAATGGACAATGATCCTGGATGTATTCCATCCATACGAGACGCGGGAGGAACCGGTAGAAAATGTTCCAAACAGTATTGACACTGAGCAGATAGTAATCCTATGTTAACTTCCAGCTGCTACTTCACATTTCGGAAATCAGTAACGAATCCATATTCAGATCTTACTGAACTTGTTTTACTCTTTAAACTCCTTGTTTGCCTCGCCAGCTCTGTGCACTCTCTCGGCCGCTAACTGCAACAATAATGTTGAAATATTACGGGATCCCCTCACACTGCTGCATTGGCTTCTGCTCAGTATTTTCTGATCTTGCTGTTATCTCTCTCTCTTTCAGCGAACTTGGTGGCGATTGTGATTCTGTCCCAGGGAAGGTGCGGTCTCTCCAAATGCGTCACTCGCTACCTGGTGGGAATGGCCGCGGCCGATCTCCTGGTCGTTATCTCGGATCCGCTGCTGAGGTGGACTGCTGATATTTATTTTCCCGGATCATTCCTGTCCATCACTCCTGTCTGCAGACTTGGCAGATGGCTGATATTTGCCAGCACTGCGACCTCTGTCTGGCTGACTGTCGCTTTCACCGTCGATCGATTTGTGGCTATTTGCTGTGAGAAGCTGAAAACAAAATATTGCACCGAGAGAACGGCGGCTGTGGTTATCGGGACAGTGAGTGTGCTGGCCTGTTTGGAGTGTGCACCGTGGAGCTTCATATATGAGCCTCTGGTAATAATTGATGGTGTTCCCTGGTACTGTGTTCATACCGCGAGCTACAAAAACTCTCCTTCATGGGCTGCATTTGTGATATTTCACCGCGTTTCAACCCCTTGTATCGCATTTTTTCTCATTTTGCTGTTCAATATTCAGACTGTCCGGCGGATTCTAGCGGCCAGTCGAGCCCGCAGGGGGATCCGGGGACAAAAGTGTGGAGCGAATGACAAGGACCGAGAGATGGAGAACCGACGGAAATCCATCGTTTTGCTCTTCAGCATAACCGGTAGTTTTATATTGTTATGGATAACTCAGGTGGTATTTTATATCTGTCAACGGATTTCAATGAGGTTTGTTTATTCTGTCACGGATCCCCGTTACATCACAGAATATACATCGGGAATGCTGCAAGTTCTCAGTTCTTGCACCAACACGTGTATTTATGCCCTAACCCAGAGCAAGTTCCGAGAGGAACTCAAAAACGCAGTGATTTGCCCTCTGAATCGAATTTTGAAACCCATGAAACGTGATAAATAATTGTTTTAAAGGATTAAAATTCAGCTTCATCTGTGCTCCCATTCTGTATACCTCCTTGTGGATGAATGTAAACAATGTGATGAACAGATTTACGAAACAAGCACGAGAAACTCTGCAGAAGTTCGAAATACAAAATAGCAGACACGAACCAGAGTCCTATTGAAGTGCCTCGGCCCGAAACAATTTTCCATGGATGATGCCTGCCCTGCTGAATTCTCCAGCATTCTTTTGTATATTGCCTGAAAATTACAACATCGCTGTTTCTAGCTGATCTCGACAGCATCACTGGCTTCATCAGCACAGGGAAATCCCCTTTGAAATTGCATTTTCCCCGCGATTAAGTTGAAGGTAGAGGTTCAAGTATTACCCTTACTTCTCGGTTCTGATAAAACTGCTTGATCTTGAGTATAATTTGGTCTGAAGCAGTCACACCTGCTCCTGCATAACCCGTTTTCCCTTTATTTCTCTTTATCTCCTTGTTCTCTATCAGCTGTCTCCTTCTGAACTTGCAATAACAAATTTTCACTGTTGTACAAATGATGACAAATAACCATAGCGAGTGGGTGGTGGGGAGTGAGTGAGAGAGAGAGAGTGAGGGAGAGAGAGAGAGACACACACAGAGGTGGAGGGAGAGAGAGAGATGTGAACAAAGCAAGGACAAACCCAAGAAAACAAAATGGGAGCATACATGATATAAACCTGATCCATAGCAAACTGATCAAAGTGATATTCTGCCGTGCCAACACGGAGTCGACCCTGGACATGAAAGCAGCGAATAATCCATGAAAAGAACAGTGTGAGGTATTGTAAATCAGAAGCTTTGACATGATAATTTATTGAACAATGGCTCAGATAATTTGGAATTTATGCAAGCCGATTGCCGAAGAGTTACTCAAAACCAACATTTACGGACAGATTATTGATTGTATGCGTTGATGTTGACGAGATAAGTAGACAACTGTATTCTAATTTAGAGGGTTGAGCAGTGGACGCTGTTTAAGTGGAATTGAGTCAGGCGTTCGTCCTAAAAAATATGGTCAAGCAGCAAGATAGGAGGCCTGGAATTGATGGAAACTTGGCTTACTGAATTTGGAATTGTCTTGCACAGAGAATAAGGAACTAACACTAAATGGGGGTTTCCAGGCTGTTCTGTAACCATGCTCTTTCTGATTTTTCTAAACGACCTGAAAGAGGAACTGGATATGTGAAAACTGTACGGAAGGGAATTCTCTCACAGGGAGGTTTGCGGGAGTTGCGTTGGGTGAAGCTTAAACTGTGGCATACAGGGGAGGGCGGTGTGCGGGAAACTATTGCTACAATTCAGCAAGTAGCATCGAGCAGAAGGCAGAGACGCGGACGGGGAATGCCAAAATGAAGTCGAAGTGCGTCCGCACGTTAATGAGCACGGTAGTCACGTGGGCCAGAAGTGTGTTTATTTCACTGCAGGGTGGATAACAGTTAAGACAGATACATTTAGAGCCATTACAGATAACCGGTACAAAGAAAGGCAGGACTGGTGGCTAGTCATTGCTGGGTTGAAATGATTGCGATGATTCGGACAGTTCACAGTGAGGTATAGCAGTTTGGCCAGCTCCCCTGCTGATCAGGCTACGACACAGGGGCAAGGTCATCCCATCGGCTCAGCCAGTATGCCTAGGTGGGTAGAGCTTAATAATAAGACAGATGAAGTCGCTGTTATGGGATTATACTAGTATTCCTCCCAATATCCAGTAAGAGAGAGAAACCGGCATGTCAGAAGTTTATGGGCTGATGTAAGAATAATTTAGTGGGTGAATAATCTACAGTGAATGACTAGGAATCCCCTTCTACTGAAGCCTGGATGGGGCTTTAATTGTTCCTGAAACAGTACGTAGATGGATCACACGGGAGGGAGAGACACTTGACCTAGTATTGGGAAAGAAGCTTAGCGACTTGATTTGAGTTTCGTCAGGAATTCTGGAGATTTTCAAACGGTTATTGATAAGGAAAAGACTAGGAGTCCAGTCGGATAAATGGAAATTTGGGGAAGAGTAATTACAGCAGAATTGGGTAGGAATCACAGATTCCTGTGTACCGGTGTTATGTCTGACATGTGAGAGTCAATTACCGTCAAGTTGTTCAGACTCCAGGACTTGCCCGTTGCTTTGAAGTAATTAGAGAATGATGGGTTATTCAGGAAATTGGGATGATATGGTATTTATTTCAACAAGTAAGCCGAGTCATATGTCAGCTTTGCAAGCTGAAAATATATAGGTTTTTGTAGGAGCATATAGGAACCCAGAAACAAGTCACACAGTGAATCAGGAGAGTGGGCAGTCAGCAGGAAATTTCACAGAGAGTGGTGTGTACGTGGAATGCACTGCCGACGGCGGTGGTGGAAGCGGATACAATAGCGCCTTTTAAGAACCTATTCAATAGTACGTCGAGTTTGGGAAAACAGAGGGCCGTACGCTAGGGAAATTCTAGGCAGGCTGTAAATCAAGTTACATGGTTTGTCCAACATTGTGGGCCGAAAGGTTCTGTAATCTGCCGTAATTTCTATGTTCTATGTCCACCCTGAAGAGAATTGAGTCCCAACGTATTTAATGTATACACTGAAAACAACAGTATACACAGGGCCACTCAAGAACAAAGAAGTGAGTCTATTCCTGCTGCCAGAGTTAGCACGAGATGTACAAAATAATTCATTTGCATTCATTGGAGTTCACTGAGGAGAAAGACATGGAGGAAAGCGAGATCAGGGAGGTGATATGGTGATACTTTCAGACGTACAGATACTGAGGGGGAGATGGTGTTGTGCACTAAGGTGTACAGATACTTTGGGGGATTCAGTCCACTGGGGACACAGGCCATATTCAGGGAAACATGCAGTATAAATTGTCATGATGGTCAGCACACAGACAGTGCGTAGAGGGGGCAGTTCCTGTGCTGTACTGTTCACCATTTATTGGTCAGTGAATTGAGGCCCAGTTGGCAAAGGATCAACTATTAATGTGGTTCTCGACTGGGACACACTGCGTGCAGGGTTGGGGGAACAAACAATCAAAATGCTGAAAGAGGAACTGGGCACGTGATTTAGGAAAATTAACCTGTCCAGCTGTCGGAAGACAGTGGGGAACGGGACTGTAGGAATGTTGTGATTCCGTGGCTACTAATGACATCAAACACTTAGTCCGATCTCCAGGAGAACTCTAATCTATCTGGTCTAATCTATCTAATCTATCTATCTAATCTATTCCAAGCACACCCAGCTGCCAGAGGATGCACCAGCCAGTAAGTGCACAGACCAGTACAAGTCTCCAATACAAGTGTAGATTTGTTTTCAAAATATGACACTGAATAACTATATCTGGACAATCCCAGTTTTGCACTGTAACTGTGATAAAAAAAAACGCCATCAGCATTGTGTTCTAGTGGGACACGCCTTTGCAACACCGTGCACGGTATGGGAAGGATACACAACTCTAAAAGAGTTGGCACCAGACCGAAGACAGACATCTCTTCAATAGTCGGCACCGTTCTGTAAGGCCATTGATCTTTACAACAGCTGGCCCCGCACTGCAAGGTAGACATGTTTACAACAAATGGCAACGTACTGTAAGGATAGAGATCTTTACGACAGCGCATCGTACTATAAGAGTAGAGACATTTACTACAACTAGCACCATGTACCAAGAACAGAGACCTCGGCAAGAGCTAGCACTGGACTGTAATGGCGGAGATCTTTGTAACTGTTGTCAGAATGTTCTGAGGAGACAATCATTTACAACAAGTAGACAGCAAAAGCCCTGCACAGCCGCCGATAAGGTGGATGTGCAGAGGATGTTTCTGGTGGTGATGTGTCCAGAACTAAAGGGGACAGCCTCAGAATTGAGGGGCGAACTTTTACAAGGGACGTAAGGAAGATTTTCTCTTTAACCAGAGAGTCGAGAATGTGAGAGACAGGTGTAGAGGCCAAGTCCGTAGGTGAATTTAAGGCACTGTAATATTGTCCCTGATTAGAAGTACTACTCCATGTTCTTTTACCACCACCTCTGCGCTTTCTAAACTTATGAAAACCTTTTATTAGCGCTCTGACGGAGATCTTTCAGATGTCATTAGAAACGGGGATTGTGCCGGAGGATTGGCGTATTGCTCATGTGGTTCCATTGTTTAAAAAGGGTTCTAGAAGTAAGCCTGGCAATTATAAACCTGTCAGTTTGACATCAGTGGTGGGTAAATTAATGGAAAGTATTCTCAGAGATAGTATTTATAATTATTTGGATAGACAGGATCTGATTAGGAGTAGCCAGCATGGATTTGTGCATGGAAGGTCATGTTTGACAAACCTTATTGAATTTTTTGAAGAAGTTACGAGGAATGTTGACGAGGGTAAGGCAGTGGATGTAGTCTATATGGACTTCAGCAAGGCCTTTGACAAAGTTCCACATGGAAGGTTAGTTAAGAACGTTCAGTCGTTAGGTATTAATGCTGGAGTAATAAAATGTATTCAACAGTGGCTAGATGGGAGATGCCAGAGAGTAGTGGTGGATAATTGTTTATCGGGATGGAGGCCGGTGACTAGCGGGGTGCCTCAGGGATCTGTTTTGGGCCCAATGTTGTTTGTAATATACATAAATGATCTGGATGATGGGGTGGTAAATTGGATGAGTAGGTATGCCGATTATACTAAGGTAGGAGGTGTTGAGGATAATGAGGTAGGTTTTCAAAGCTTGCAGGGAGATTTATGCCGGTTAGAAGAATGGGCTGAACGTTGGCAGATGGAGTTTAATGCTGAGAAGTGTGAGGTTCTACATTTTGGCAGGAATAATCCAAATAGAACATACAGGGTAAATGGTAGGGCATTGAGGAATGCAGTGGAACAGAGAGATCTAGGAATAACATTGCATAGTTCCCTGAAGGTGGAGTCTCATGTAGATAGGGTGGTGAAGAAGGCGTTTGGAATGCTGGCCTTTATAAATCAGAGCATTGAGTACAGAAGTTGGGATGTAATGTTAAAATTGGTAAGGCCAAATTTGGAATATTGTGTACAGTTCTGGTCACCGAATTATAGGAAAGATATCAATAAATTAGAGAGAGTGCAGAGACGATTTACTAGGATGTTACCTGGGTTTCAGCACTTAAGTTACAGAGAAAGGTTGAACAAGTTAGGTCTCTATTCATTGGAGCGTAGAAGGTTGAGGGGGGATTTGATCGAGGTATTTAAAATGTTGAGAGGGATAGATAGAGTTGACGTGAATAGGCTGTTTCCATTGAGAGTAGGGGAGATTCAAACGAGAGGACATGATTTGAGAGTTAGGGGGCAAAAGTTTAAGGGAAACACGAGGGGTTATTTCTTTACTCAGAGAGTGATAGCTGTGTGGAATGAGCTTCCTGTAGAAGTAGTAGAGGCCAGTTCAGTTGTGTCATTTAAGGTAAAATTGGATAGGTATATGGACAGGAAAGGAGTGGAGGCTTATGGGCTGAGTGCGGGTAGGTGGGACTAGGTGAGATTAAGAGTTCTGCACGGGCTAGGAGGGCCGGAATGGCCTGTTTCCGTGCTGTGATTGTTATATGGTCATATGGTTTTATAGTCATCATCCATTCTAGTCCCGCTCTCAGTCTGGGCTCTGTAATGTACTCGTCGCATTGAAAGGCACATTTCAAACCATCAAATGTCTTAATTGAATTTTGCCTCCGCCTTTCTTCATTTTTTGATCTGGTGCTCTCGTTCCTACCCCATGGGAAAATTAGTTTAAACCCTCGACAAGCACTATCTAACCTTCCGGCCAGGGTATTAGTTCCCCGGAGAAACAAGCTGGATGAACTCAGCAGGTCGGGCAGTATCCGCTGAAGCGAGCAGTTACCGTTTCGGGCCGATACCCTTCGTCAGGACTGAAGAGGGAGGGGGAAGGGGCCCTATAAAGAAGGTGGGGGGGTGGGCAGGAGAAGGCTAGTAGGTGCCAGGTAAAAAAATCTAATCAGAAGAAAGATCAAGGGGTGGGGGAAGGGAAGCAGGGAGGGGATAGGCTGAAGAGGTGAAGAAGGAATCTAACGGGAAAGCACTATGGATAGTAGAAGAAGGCAGAGACATGATAGGCAGCTAGAAGAGGAGGCAGAGTGGAAGTGGGATGGGGCAAGGGAAAGGGGGGGAATTAACGGAAGTTGGAGAATTCGATGTTCATAACAAGGGGCTGGAGACTAACCAGACGGTATATGAGGTGTCGCTCCTCCAACCTGAGTTTGGCCTCATCATGGCAGTAGAGGAGGCCATGTATGGATACATTCGATTGGGAATATGAAGCAGAGTTGAAGTTGAAGTAGGTGGCAACCGGGGGAAGCAGTCCCCCAATTACGTCGGGTCTCGCCGATGTAGAGGAGGTCGCACCAGGAGCACCGGATGCAATAGATGACCCCAGCAGACTCACAAGTAAAGTGTTGTCTCAGCTGAAAGGACTGTTTGGGGCCCTGAATGTTGGTAAGAGAGATGGTGTACGGACAGGCGCAGCACTTACACTTGAAGGGATAAGAACCTGCTGAGTTCATCCAGCGTATTTGTACGTGTTGACTTGACCACAGCATCTGCAGTGAACTTTGTGTTTACCATCAGTTCCTCTCCAGTTCCGATGCAATCCGTCCTTCTTGTACGGATCACCCATTCCCCGGAAAAACATTCCAATGGCCCAAGGAGCTGAAACCCTGCAGCCTGCACCATCATCCCTCAGACACTCATTCATACCATTCCTAATTGCGCCAGCTCGATTCAGCAGAAGTAATCCGGAGATAAGTACGTTGGAGGTCATTCTGTTCAGTCACATTCCCAACTCTATATACTCACTGCGTGAAGCTCTTCCTCATTTTGCCTGTGCCATTCATGCCAACACACTTCACAAGCTCTAACTGTTCAGCCTTCATCTTGAAAATATCCTTGAGCCACTCCGATACATCCTGGAACCTTGCGTCCCGGAAACAGCACACCAACCTTGTGTATTTGCTGTCATAGAGTTTCCTGGCTGTCCCCCTAACTATCGAGTCGCCTATCACTACAATACTGCCTGACTTTACCCTTATATACAGCGCCTCAGAGCCAGCTCCATTGCTACGGCTGCTGTTTTGCCCTGATGGGTCATCAACCCCACCCTGTTGTATCCAAATCGGTATACTTGTTGCTGCAGGGATTAGCTATAGGAATACTGCCAATAATTTTTAGTCATATTTTGAAATTAAATAAATTCGTATAGTTTGGTACAGACAAAACACATCGATAGTGTCATTGCATTCGGGCTGTTGTCTGAGAATCTGGATTAAATTCTGCTGTGCTCTGACTCCGGAGGACTCGGACAGCAGGTCACAGTCAAATTCTGGATACTAGGAGTAAAAAGTGACTACACTGTCTTCCTTCCATTGACCCGACGCGAGCTGGATGGCACGTTCATTGGCAACTGGATAACGTCCCTTGTGTGCATAGGTGATAGAAGGAGGAAAGTGGCGATGGGTGATAGGGAAATTACCGTTTTCAGTGTCAGAGCCATATCGGCGGAAGTTATGTCCTTCTGAGTCTGAGTCCTTGTTCATGGTCAGAATATATCGTTTGTTCTTGGCTGTGGAGCAGCAAGAGCCGGAGCCAGTTTCCAGAAACAACTCTCACCAGTTCTGGGACCAGGTGAATCGCTCCGCTGTGGCTGGGTGGGACTGTTGTACTGGGAATGCGATTTCACTCACAGTGGGTTGTTCTGCCATTCCACCCCGTGTGTCGAAAGGAGCTTTCCCTGGAACGAAAATCATACGTCATTTCTGGTCAATCCTGTAGGAATAGTAAGTTTGTTGTGTAGAGTTCTGTGGGATTATGTTACATGGGAAAGATATGTTTAGATCACCCACACTGCATGTACAACTTACAACAACTCGCTGCTTTTCTGATCGCAGGGTCCTTTTACCTACCGTCACGGGAGCTCGCAGCTTCTGCCTACTCGCAATGCACTGTGACAAAATTCAGCCATCTTGCAAACACCGTCTATACAGGGCAATGGGCTGAGGCTGAATTACATTCTCCTCAAATGGTGAGCATTCCGAAATAATATTCTGATAGGATATGAATTAATATCCGAGTATTATTCGCCCTGTGAGAAATTGTTTTTTCTTGGAGGGGAGGGGGGTATGGTTGATGTTTGAAATTTAAAAAGTCATGAAGGGTACACAGGAGATTTACCAGGATGCTGCCTGGTTTAGAGAATATGGATTATGATCAGAGATTAAGGGACCTAGGGTTTTTCTCTTTGCAGAGATTGAGGATGAGAGGAGACATGATAGAGGTGTACAAGATATTAAGAGGAATAGACAGAGCGGACATCAGCGCCTCTTCCTCAGAGCACCACTGCTCAGTACAAGAGGACATGGCTTTAAGGTAAGGGGTGGCAAGTAAAAGGGGGATATTAGAGGAAGGTCTTTTACTCAGAGAGTGGTTGATGCGTGGAATGCACTGCCTGGGTTAGTGGTGGAGGCAGATACACTAGTGAAGTTTAAGAGTCTACTAGACAGGTATATGGAGGAATTTAAGGTGGGGGTTATATGGGAGGCAGGGTTTGAGGGTCAGCACAACATTGTGGGCCGAAGGGCCTGTAATGTGCTGCACTATTCTATGTTCTATGTTCTGTAAGATCACAGATAGATGTAAAACGAGAAACGTTCCCCTTTAAATCTGGAGGGTACATGACAATGCACAAGTGAGGCAATGCAGACAAAATGTCTAGGTTAGGCCAGGAGATCCATATCAAATGGTGGAATGTGAAGTACAATGGTGGACCTGAGGGATCTCGGAGAGCACATGGACAGATCGCTGAAGGTAAGGGCCCAGTTCGATAGCAAACTTAGCAGCCGAAAGGAGATCTGATTCTGTTGACTGACGGTAGTGAATGCCAGAGCAGGTAGCTCTGCTGGATCTATAGAAACACTTGCCTGCATAGACATGAAGCGTTGTGCGCAGTCCGGCCATTACGCCAAAGGGAAATACAGACACAGTAACATTAAGATCAGGAGGATGTGATGTGCAAGCGCACTTCTGCCTTCAATGTCAGGCATGGAATCACAAGAATCCAAACTCCATATCCCGATATACCTTCTGGAAACGTTTAGCCCTTTATTTGTCAAATATCTGCGAACGGCTGTCTCAAAATACTCAAATCTACGCTCTCATCACCATTTCCGGGGAAAAAGTAGCAAAGATACAGGAGTGAATACGACATCACCCTGAAAACACATATACGGGGCTTAATTACAACATTTCTTACACTCTTATAGAATTAGTATTATATGATGTACTGTTGGCTTCACAATCTGCCTACTTTTGATGTTACACCTTATCATCTACCTTTATCTACAGCGGTTCTACTTCACTCTGCATTCCGTTATTGTTTCAACTACTACGACCACAGTTACGTCATTGAATAGTACAGAACCGTTGCGAATCTTTTTTCAGTGACTCCCAGCACATGTCCCGAGAACTACTAAAGTTAATGCAATAGCGTATATTAATAATTAGGAGTGAACATTGAGATTGTCGGCCTGTAGTCCTATTTCCGCCTGAATGACTTTTGCAGTATTATTCCAACATAACTACTATCGTCCAGCTGTCAGTGTGTATAATGAATTTGAGGTGTCAGCTGGAGGTAGCTTGATATAGTTGTGCAAAATGTAGTTTGAATAAAAAAATGCAGCTAATTGTACATGATGATCTAATGTCAGATTTGTGGGACAAAAACAAAAAGAAAAAGTATGATCCTGTCATTTTCACGCTATATCAGAGACGGAGGTACAATATGAAATCCACACTGTTACACTGTAGAGGAGACAGAGAGATACAGAATGAAACTGACACTCTCACACTGTAGATCAGACAGAGAGATGCGGATTGAAACAGACACTCTCACACTGTAGAGGAGACAGAGAGATACAGAATGAAATCCGCACTCTCACACTCCAGCAGGAACCAGCAGGAACAGAACGAACCCTACTCTGTCCCAGAGACTGACACGTACAGAATGAACACCGCACTCTCAAACTGTAAAAGATACTGACAGATAGGGAATGAGCCCCACACTCACACACAATGCAGCACTCTCACATGGTACAGGAGACCGACAGGGACTGAATGAACCCGACATTCATCTATTGCATCAGAGACTAGGACATACAGCAGCGACATCAGACATCTACTTATCTGCCTCTGGTTGTCTGTCTGCCTACATGTCTATCTATCTGTCTGCCTGACCCTCTCGCTCTCTCTCGTTCGCTCTCATATCTGACATTGCACGGATGCTTCTCTTTCTCTCGTTCGCTTCCAGATATCCTGCATCTACTCTGGACAGAGTACTATTTTTTATTATTATTTAACGTGTCTCCCAATTCCTTTGCAGATTGAAATATTTCTTCTCAAGATCTGTTTGACCTCTAGATGATTTGAGATGTTCATAAAAGTCTACAAATTCAGCACCATACAAAATATTGTAGGAGTTCAGTAAAGATTTTCCAGCACTTGGTTTGTCCTGCATTGAACTTCCAGATTCCGCAGATATTCCTCGTTTTTGTACATCACCATTAGGATCATTTGATAATTGCCATCCCGACACTGTTCTGTCTGTTGCATCTCTGTTCCTATTGTGCTACTCTTACTCTCTCACTGTGTGTGTGTGTGTGTGTGTGTGTGTGTGTGTGTGTGTGTGTGTGTGAGAGAGAGAGAGAGAGAGGGACTGCCTGACAGGAATTGCAGGACAGTACAAAATGGAAACCGTAGGAACAGAAGCTAAGGGTCTGTCGGTGTCGGTGAACTCCGGTTACAGATGAATAATCAACAAAAAAACGTGAAATCTGTAAATGTGTTGGCTCCTTGACGAAGCTCAGCTTGTCATTGGAGTTCCTGCAATATTTACACCTGCTGAGTCACTGCTGAGGTGTGCCCAATAATTTAATGTATTTGTCTTCAATCGGACAGTGCTTACATCTGGTCAGTATTTAATTAAATCGGACTGAATTAAGTGTTTGTTCATGTGACTGAAAACAAAAACGTTAGTCAAGGGTACAAACGTGTCTCTGGAGACTGATCCTCTGTATAAATATGGGCGCTATGTAAGCATCAGCTCAGAGTGTCTGCCGGAGCTGTGAATCCAGAAGCAACAGGTGTCACAGATTCTCACTGAAATGGTGTATCCAGTCATCTGGCGGATACGAGAAGTTTACTACCCTTTGATTTCAGCCTTTGGAATTGCCGGTAAGACATAGTGTCAGCGGCCGTTGGTGGGAATTGAAGTTTAATTCCAATGTTGAGATTGTTTCTGTCGCTAGTTTCCACTGTCAGATGTTGTGTCCTAGGTATCTCGCATTTCCACAATGGAATGGAAACAGGGACTGTTGATTACGGATTCCGGATATAAAATCAAGCCACTGCGGGAATTTAGCGATTCCGCCAATACCTCTGGTATTCAGCAGACCAGGCAGCGTCCTTCCTGCCATTTATGTTTAATAATATGTTGTCTGGATCGCTGTGCTGTTGGTTCTGTCGCAGCTGCACTGGTTTGGCAAATACAACCATAGAACCATATAACAATTACAGCACGGAAACAGGCCATCTCGACTCTTCTAGTTCGTGCCGAATGCTTACTCTCACCTTGTCCCGCCTACCTGCAGTCAGCCCATAACCGTCCATTCCTTTCTTGTACATATAGCTATCCATTTATTTTAATGACAACATCGAACCTGCCTCTACCACATCTACTGGAATTTCGTTCCACGCAGCTACCACTCTCTAAGTCGTTCCCCCTCGTGTTACCCCTAAACTTTTGCCCCTCAACTCTCAACTAATATCCTCTTGATGAATCTCCCCTACCCTCAATGGATAAAGCCTGTTCACGTCAACTCTATCAGTCCCCCTCATAATTTTAAATACCTCTATCAAGTCCCCCCTCAACCTTCTACGCTCCAAAGAATAAAGACCTAACTTGTTCAACCTTTAGTGAATTGATGCAGCCGACGGAGATTATACCATTTGGTTGTCTGCACTTGGATAATAGCTGTTGTCTCTGTTAGTTGTAATAATCAAACCATCGACTGGTAGTAACGTTTTGGCAACGGCGGGGAGTTCGATGTTGTATCATGAAACTTGTGGATTTTTAATAAACTTGTGTGCTGTGAGTGAATGTGAAGCAGTTATGTACAACGCAATAAAGTTTTTGTTGATGGGATACCCCACGCAAGTCTTATTGAGAAAGTAAGGAGGCATGGGATCCAAGGGAACATTGCTTTGTGGATCCAGAACTGGCTTGCCCACTGAAGATAACGAGTGGTTATTACCAGGTCATATTCTGCATGGAGGTCGTTGACCAGTGGTGTGCCTCAGGGATCTGTTCTGGGACCCCTAATCTTTGTGATTTTTTATAAATGACCTGAATGAGGAAGTGGCGGATGGGTTGGTAAATATGCAGATGACACAAGTTTGGAGGCGTTGTGGATAGTGTGGAGACCTGTCAGAGGTTACAGCAGCACATTGATAAAATGCAAAACTGACCTGAGAAGGAGCAAATGCAGTTCAACCCAGATAAGGTAAGGTAGTTCATTTTGGTAGGTCAAATATGGTGGCAGAATACAGCATTAATTGTAAGACTCTTGGCAGTGTTGAGGATCAGAGGGATCTTGGGTTCCGAGTCCAAAGGACACTCAGAGCTGCTGAGCAGGTTGACTCTGCGGTTGAGAAGGCATACGGTGTATTGGTCCATCAATCGTAGGAATAAGATAAAGAGCGCAGTTTAATTATGCAGCTATATAGGACCCTGGTCAGCTCCCACCCGGAGTACTGTGCTCAGTTCTGGTCACCTCACTGCAGGAAGGACATGGAAACAATAGAAAGTGTGCAGAGGAGATTTACAAGTATGTTGTCTGGATTGGGGAGCATGCATTATGAGAAAAGTTTGAGTAAATTCGGCCTTTTCTCCTTGGAGAGACGAAGGATGAGAGGTGACCTGCTAGAGGTGTTTAAGGTGATTACAGGCATTGATTGTGTGGATTGTCAGATGGTTTTTCCCAGGGCTGAATGGTTGGAACCAGAGGGCCTGGTTTGAAGGTGCTTGGCAGGAGGTACAGATGAAATTTCAGGGGTAAATTGTGTTTCTTTTTAACGCAGAAAGTGGTGGTGCGTGGAATGGGCGGACAGCGGAAGTGGCGGAAACGATTGGCTCTTTTAAGAGACTCCTGGATAAGTCCATGGAGCTTAGAAAAATATAGGGCTATGGGTAAGCCGAGGTAATGTCGAAGTTAAGGACATGTTCGGCACAGCTTTAAGGCCGAAGTGCCTGTATTGTTCTGTAGGTTTTCTATGTTTCTATGTTTCTATGTTTGTCGCTTCATGGTTATGAATACGGTGAACTGTATTCGATTATGTCTACATCTGACACTGTTACATTCACGGGACTGCGGCACCGAGCTCACTGCTGGACGGAGAATTCCTCTTGTGATGGATTCTATGGGATGAGTCATGTCCGTCTGTGCGGCTGGGTCAGACTGCGCTGTCTCTGTTGGAATCAGTCAATTTTCGGTTTCAAAGTGTGTGAGGTGGCATATAGGAAACACACACGGATAATTCTAGAAGCACAACGCCGCAGACAGCTTGTATGGAAAGAGAAGCCAGTTAGCACCCGTGCCAGGTTTCTGTCTGAGAACGGTTCTGAGAAAAGACTCTTTAATTGTTTTTCCACATATTCCGTTTTGACTGGATGAGTGCTCCCGGCATTTCCTGATTGTTATTCTTTCCTTCGGCTGTTCTGTCGCTAACAGGGAGCACCAAGGAAACTGAGGATTGTCAAATAGAAAATCTTGCCATCAGCGTCGAATTTATTCATTTCATATACACGAGATGCCGAATGTGCCGACATAAAATGGTCATGTAGTGTTGACTCTGAGGAGGTAGTTTCCCAGTTTTAGCTTTCCCTGCCAGTTCACATTTCCGTCATCAGTAAGAAATCTGTAATCAGATTGTACTGATTTTATTTTACTGATAATCTTCCGTGTCTCCGCCCACTCTGCATTCTCTCTCGATCCACCCACCGCGAAAAGCAACAAAAAATGGAAATATTACACAATCCACTCCAATCGCTGCATTGGCTTCTGCTCAGTATTTTCTAAACTTGCTTTTCCCTGTCTCTCTTCCAATGAACTTGGTGATTGTGATCCTGTCCCGGGGAAAGTGCGGTCTCTCCAAATGTGTCACTCGCGATATGGTGGGAATGGCAGCGGCCGATCTCCTGGTCGTTATCTCGAATCCGCTGCTAAAGTGGACTGCTGGGATTTACTTTCCCAGATTATGCCTGCGGATCACTGCTGTGTGTAGAATCCGCTTCAGGTTAATTTTTGAGAGCACTGTGACCTCCGTCTGGCTGACTGTCGCTTTCACCGTCGATTGATTTATGGTTATTTCCTACGAGAAGCTGAAAAAAAAATATTGCACCGAATGAACGACGGTTGTGGATGTATGGACAGCGAGGGTGCTGGCTTGTTTAGAGAGTGTCCCCTGGGACTTTATATATGAGTACATAGAAATAATTGACCATGTTCCCTGGTACTTTGTTGCTACAGCGAGCTACAGAAACTCTCCCTCATGGGTGGCATTTACACTGTTTTACCTCATTTTAACCTCTTGTGTCCCATGCTTTCTGATTTTACTGTTCAATGTTCAGACTGTCAGGCTGATTGTATCGGCCAGTTGAGTTCGCAGGGGTCTCCGGGGTCAAAAGAGTGGAGAGAATAACAGGGACCAGAAGGTTGAGACCCGTCCCAAATCCATCATTTTATCTTCTCCAAGTCTCAGACATCATTGGATAGAAGACTGCTTCTTGATCACTTTTCCCCACATTTTTCAATTGCAGATGCTCACTCAATCACTTCTGTCTGCATCCACAAACACTCTCTCTATCTCCAATGCCTATTAGTCTTAGTCTGGAGGGATCTGAAGCGCCTACCAGATGGAATACCTATCGCAATACTCATTCTGCCACCAAGTTCTGTAACTGCAGCGGACCCAAATATAATACACTTGGTCCCACATTCAAATTATTATGTCGACAGCGAACAGTTGGGGCCTAGACCAATCCGCCAGCTTCTGTTCTGGCCACAGATTCCCAAATTGAAAGTGTTCCACTTATTCCCCTTTCTGCCTTCGACCTGTTTCTGATTGTCAGTCCAACAAACTCATTATTCAGAACACCATGTGCTTATCAGTATCTTTTCTAATTTCCACCCACACCTGATTCATTGTTTCCCAATTTTCCATGTCATTGTCCTTTCCTGCACCACACTGACAATGCGAACGCTCTTGTTACTGTGCTCCCAAAACCTTGAGTAGGTAAATGGAGTCTGGGTCTGTGTCTCCACCTGTAGGACACTGGTATGGTATACAATGGAAATATTGATCACCTCTGTTTGTGTGTAACAGTTATATTGTAAACGTGTATCTCGTATTTGTGCTCAGTGTGGGACTGAATATCTCTTCTCTCCGTGAATGTGCAAACTATGAGCTATCAGCACTTCTCTGTTCTCTAACACACCTTGCCAGTGAGAGAGGGGTGGCTGTTCTGTGCCTTGTGTCTCGACAGGAGGAAAGTCGGGGTTGGGTAGGAGAAGGAAAATGGGCCAGTGAGGGGGAGATAAGAGTCCGATGGTTCTGTAAGGCGGCCGGTGCAGACAGTGCCAGAGTCAACTTGTCAGACTATCTGTTTAACGCTGTCTTTGTCCCCGAATCCTTCACCTCCCAATATAGAGTACCATTTTTGGTAATTAACCGGACTGCCATTTCTTTGCTGGTTGAAAAAAATATTTTCAATGTTCGTTTGACCTCCGGCAGATTTGAGATGCTCAAATTACATCAGGAACAGCAAAATGCGAGAGGAACTCAGCAGAGTTTATGCAGCACTCTGTGTGTTTGTGTTGTCCTCGATTCCAGTATCTGCAGATTTTATAATAGACAATAGGTGCAGAAGTAGACCATTCGGCCCTTCGAGCCTGCACCGCTATTTTGAGATCATGGCTGATCAACTACTATCAATACCCGGTTCCTGCCTTGTCCCCATATCCCTTGATTCCCCTATCCATAAGATACCTATCTAGCGTCTTCTTGAAAGCATCCAGAGAATTGGCCTCCACTTATTCACATTAAACGTCATCTGCCAAGTATCTGCCCACTCGCCTAGCCTATCCAAGTCACCCTGAATTCTGTGTGTTTGTATTGTCCTCGATTCCAGTATCTGCAGATTTTCTCATGATTTTAGCTGAGCAACCGTGTCATCTGATCATTGCAATGCCGACCTTGTTCTGTCTATTTTATCTCTGCTTGTGTCTGTGTGTGTGTGTTTGTGTGGGGGGGGGGGGGTGGAGGGCGTGTGTTTGGCAGTGTATGGGGTGTGTATGTGTGTTTGGCAGTGTGTGTGGGGTGTGTGTGTCTGTCTGTCTTCGTGTACATGTATGTATGTTGGACAATGTGCCCGGCCAGGAGGGATGTGAAACACTGAAGGAGAGTTCAACTGGGAAATCGCAAAGAAAGACGTTAGGGATCGGACAGTACTGGTGAGCGCCTTACAGATGAATATCAAACATCAAAAGCGTGAACTCTGTGAACGTGGCTGGTCAGTGACAATACTCATCCTTTGGCTTTAGAGCTCCACCACATGAGTGGAAAATGCCCAAGGTAACGCCCGCGAATTTTGATGCGCTTATCTTCAATGAGCCCAATATTTACATCAGAGTCAATGGTGCAGAACTCAAGTGTTCGTTCAAGGGTTCTGTACCGAAGAAAGCTAGTCAGGGGCATAATCGTATCTCTGGAGACCGATCCTCTGTATAAATCGGGGCCGTTTGGAAAGGATCAGCTCAGAGTGTCTGCCGGAGCTGTAGAGTCAGGAGTAACAGCGGTCACACATTCTCACTGAAATGGAGTATCCCGTCATCTGGCGGATAGAGGACGTCTACTATCCTTTTATTTCAGCCTTTGGAATTCCCGGTCGGCCACAGTGTCAGCTGTCGTTGCTGGGAAATGAGGCATAATTCCAATATTGTTATTATTTCTGTCGCTGGTTTCCACTGTCACATGTCCAGTCCTAATATTGCAATATTCAGGAATTGAATGTAATAACAAGGATTGTGGATTGTGGGATCTGGATCTGAAGACGGCTGCAGAAATGTCGCGATTCCCCCAACACCTGCGGAACGCAACGGGTCAGGCAGTGATCTTCCAGTTGCATGTGTTCTAAGATGTGATGATCGGGTCTTGTAGCAGGTGAACTGCATTCAGAAGTATTGTTCCGCATACATTATACCAATTGATTCTCTACGTTTGTATGGGACCGGTTGTCTGAGTTAGGTGTAGCAACTAAACCATCGACTGGTAGTAACAGTTTAGCAACTATGCGCAGTTGCATGTTGTATCATGAACATCGCGGATCTTTAATGTGTACGATACGACTGAATGAGAAACAATTGATGGACTACACAATCAAGTGATTACTGAGCAATTAACGCCGTCGACCTGTTGTTTCACAGCTATCAGTACTGTGAGATGTCTTCCTCTTTGTCTACATCTGACACGGCTACAAACATGGGACTACGACACCGAGCTCAGTCTGGACGTAGAGTTCCTCTCCCCGGCTTCCCTGTGATGGATTCTGTGGGAGACGCCATGTCTGTCTGTGAGGTTGTGTCAGACTGCGCTGTGTCTGATGGTATGTCAATGCTCTGTTATGAAGTCACTGAAGATGCAAACGGGGAAACTGGAAACACACACGGGGAACTCTAGAAGCACGAATGCCCGAAGCAGCTTGTGTGGAAAGAGAAACTAGTTAACACTCGTGTCAGGGGCCTCACTGAGAACAGTTGTGAGGAACGAATCGTCAACTGTATTTCCACATTTTCCTTTTTGCCTGGAGGAGTGTTTCCAGCATTTTCTGTTTTTGTTTCTTCCTTCGGCACTCCTGTCGTCGACAAGAGGGTCATGGAAGTTGCTGATTGTCTAATGGATAAATCCCGCCATTAGTGTCCGAATTTATTCATTTCTCTGTCTCCGTCAGCTCGGGAACTTCTCTCCAGTCTCCCACCGGTAAAGGCAACAATAAAGTGAAAACATGAAAGGATCCGCTCACACTGCTGCGTTGCTCTTTGTTCAGTATATTCCCTACATGGTGTTCCCTGTCTCTTTTCCAGCGAACTTGGTGGCGATTGCGATCCTGTCCCGGGGAAGGTGCGGTCTCTCCAAATGCGTCACTCGCTACCTGATGGGAATGGCAGCGGCCGATCTCCTGGTCGTTATCTCCGATCCGCTGCTGACGAGGACATCTGCGATTTATTTTAACCGATCATTCCTGTCCATCACTCCTGTGTGCAGACTCCGTTCCTGGTTGATATTTGCGAGTACGGCGACCTCTGTCTGGCTGACTGTCGCTTTCACCGTCGATCGATTTGTGGCTATTTGCTGTGAGAAGCTGAAAACAAAATATTGCACCGAGAGAACGGCGGCTGTGGTCATCGGGACAGTGAGTGTGCTCGCCTGTTTGGAGTGCGTCCCCTGGGGTTTTATATACGAGAATTCGGTAATGATTGATGGTGTTCCCTGGTATTGTGTTTTTACTTCGAGCTTCCAAAACTCTCCCTCATGGGCGGCATTTGCGATATTTTACCGTATATTAACTCCTTGTGTCCCATTCTTTCTGATTTTGCTATTCAATATTCTGACTGTCAGGCGGATTCTAGCGGCCATACGAGCCCGCAGGGGGCTCCGGGGACAAAAGAGTGGAGAGAATGACAAGGACCGGGAGATGGAGAACAGACGCAAATCCATCGCTTTGCTCTTCAGCATAACCGGTAGTTTCATATTGTTGTGGGTAACGCAGCTGGTATTTTATATCTATAAACACATTTCAACGAGCTTTGCTTATTCTGTCACGGATCCCCGTTACATCACAGAAGAGACAGCGGGAATGCTGCAGGTTCTCAGTTCCTGCACCAACACGTGTATTTACGCCGTGACTCAGAGCAAATTCCGAGGGGTACTGAAGAATGCCGTTAAATACCCAATAAGTCGGATTTTGCAATTAATTAAACGTTAGAAAGAAATGGTGTACATTATGACGTTTCTGCTGCTTTCATGTTCCCTACTCTGCACCCTAATCCCCACGTGTGGATAAATGTAATCAATGAGATGAACATAGTCACAAAACAAGCACGAAAAAATGTGCTGATGCTCGAAATACAAAACAACACACACAGTCAGAGCCCTGATGAAGCGTCTCGACCCGAAACGTCGACTGTCTTCTCTTTTCGACAGCTGCTGCTTTGTCTGATGCATTTCCCCAGCATTTTTTGTGTGTTGCTTAGAGTTTGCAACAACTGTTGACAGCCGATACCGACGGTATCACTGGCCCCAGCGTCCCAGGGTAATCCCCTTCCCACTCGCCCCCAACCTTCCGATCGGATTAAATTGAAGTTTGAAGCGAACCTGTTACCGCTGATTGACGGTTCTATTGAAGCTGCCTGATTTGGAGTTTATTTCCGTCTGTAACGAGCGCTCCTGCTCCCGCACAGGCGGTTCCTTCCTGCAGACACTTCTTCTCCTCTTCTATTCTCTATGTCAACTTGAAATATCAGCCATCAATATAATTCAGAATATCAACTGTTTTATAGATGACAACAAATTACCACTGTCTTTCTTTAAAGAGAAGGAGAGAAAGAGAGGACAACCATCGCGAGAGAGGCGTCACTCAACAAAAACCGCCAGAGAGACGTCATAGGGGAGCGCGTGAGAGAGAGAAAGTGAATGGGATATTGCGAGGGAGAGCGGGAAGGAGAATCAGACATTGAGAAGCATATAGAGAAGCAGACATCGCGAGGGTCAGAGGCAGTACGAGCGACAGGAGCGAGTGAGAGAGATAGAGAGATAGGGACAGAGAGAGAGAGAGAGAGAGAGAGAGAGAGAGAGAGAGAGAGAGAGAGAGAGAGAGAGAGAGAGAGAGGAGAGAGAGAGAGAGAGAGAGAGAGAGAGAGAGAGAGAGAGAGAGGAGAGAGAGAGAGGAGAGAGAGAGAGAGAGAGAGACCTCGCAAGCGGGAGAGCAGGGAGTGAGTTGGAGAGAGGTGAGTGGCGGAAAGAGAGAGAGAGCATGAGATAAAGAGATAGAGAGTGAGAAAGAGAGCGTGAGGGAGCACAGGGATCGGAAATCGAGAGAGTGGAAGACTGATGTGAGAATGAGAGGAGAGAGAGAGAAGGAATGAGATCGTGAGGTGAGGGAGAACGAAAGCAAGAGAGAGAGATCGCAAGGGACAACGCGGGGGGGGGGGAGCGAGTGAAGGAGCTAGAGTGAGGGGGGTGAGAGTGGGAGGGAGAGAATGAGAGTCAGAGAGAAACAGACAGAAATACAGCCAGATAGACAGACAGATATTGATGTTTTGAGCCTAACAACAAAAGACACAATGAAGGGAAATTGGATCTAATATGATCTTATCCTCATCACTATCAATGTGATATTTGGTGGTGCTAACACTGTTCCGACCCTATTGCAAAGAACTCGAATAAATAACAGAAAAAAACCATAAAGATAAACATGATCACAAACAAGAGAAAATCTGCAGACGCTATAAATCCGAGCAACTCATACAAAATGCTGGAGGAGCTCAGCAGGCCAGGGAGCATGTAGGAAAAGAATGCAATGGCGCGGAAAGTCGGTTGAGTTCCTACAGCATTCTGTGTGTTACAACAGAAACAAGATAATTAATAGACCAATGGCACTGTTAATTCTGAAATCACGTGAGTTGGAGGGTAGTTAGAAAAATGACACAATAAGTACGATTTATATAGAGAACGGCCTGCTCAATATGACGGTGATTTGAGGAATCGTTCTCAAAGATCTTCAGTCATGGTCCCGCTCTTCACTGGTTGGTCCCGGAACTCCACTCAAGTTCATCCAGAACGGGTAATATCTAAAATTTCACTCTGAGTATAAGCTTCCAGAAGGGGCAGTTCGTGGGTACACACTTAAATGAATTGAATTTCTGAGGAGGCGACAAAACGATTTCATGAGGGCCGAGCGGTGGGTGATGTGTAACAGGAATTGCGTGAGGTGTTTGACCTAATCATTTCCTCCAGAAAGCAGAGTAAGGAACTTGCTGATGATGCAGTGTTTCCAACAGATCTGTTCTGTCACCGTGTTATTTCTGATAATTTGTAAATTACCTGAAAGAGGAAGTGGATAGATGGATTGATAAATTGCAGGTTGAAGCGCCACGGGCGGTAGCGATTATACAGACACTATTCGTCCGCGGCTGAGAAATGGAATGCTGAGATCTATCGGCATTTAGGGCAACAGAACAGTTTTATACAGCTGATCCCGACGGCATCACTGGCCTGAGCGTTCCAGAGACAAACTCTTCACCTCACCTGCTGCCCCGATTAAACTGAAGCTTGAGGCGAACCTGTTTCCCAGCTTCCTCGGTCTGAAAAAAATATATAAATTGCCTGATTTTGGAGTACATTTTCGCCAGTGTCAACCACTGCTGCTCCCGTGTAACCCGTCCTTTCCTTCACGCTTCTATTATCCACTTTCTCCACTAGGTTCGCCATCCCTCAACTACCAACGAAGATAATTCAAAACTGGAAGATAATGATAATTCATCTTCTAGTAACACAATTTCAACTGCTTTACCAATGACACAGATTGCCGTTCCCTTTTGAGTAGCTGTGAAAGACCATTGAAACAGCTTCCTCCAGTGTGAGATTTCCCTGTAGCCAGAGTTTCTCGAACAATTTGCTTAGTAGCCCCACAACAATCCTGCCTCTATTGAGCGCATCTCTCAGATTTCCCTTTGTACAGTCGACTGAAAGCGCATACAGTGCTGTGACGAAGTTATTTAGCCTTAAATGTAGTGATGTTTCATATGGGTCAGTTTTGGAACATTTGGTGTTTGAACTTTATTTGAATGATTTTCATGTGAATGTGCAAGGCATAATTCGTTTGCAAGTAATGCTAGAAAAGGTTTTGTTGGAAATTGTGCAGACGGCAATGAAAAAAAAAATGATAAGAGGATCTGTTGCAAAGACATGGCGCTGGAACGAACCCAAGTGCTGAACAGGGGCTCAGAGGCCATGTCGGGAGGCGTTACCGTGGTAGCGAGCGCGGAATTGGTGCCAAGGGAGTCTTTAACCGGAGTCTTGGTTTTAGTAGAGAATTCAGGAACGATGCTATACTTAGAACTGATAGTCCTAAGAACCATGGAACGAGGTTACTCGTCCACGAGTCGACCAATATACTGGCAGCTCCTAGTTGGCATTTGCTGATGGAAAGCAGGTGTTTGTAGTTGAACCTGGGATTGTTTCGGAACTAAACGAGGTGATTAAGGTCCAATTCCTGAGGAACATACCCAGGTGCCAGAAGGGACCATGACAGTAGCACCACCCCCCCCCCCCCACCACGGAATTGGGAGCCTCCCAGCGATCCTCCAGGCCTGGTTGGATGGTCCAGATGAAAGTCCTGGATGAAGGAATGGTCTAGGGTGAAGGAGCGGGGGACCCAGGAACACTCTTCTGTACCGTACCCTTCTCAGTCCACCAGGTATTGGAGTACCCTGCCCCGATGGCGCACAACTAGTAGTCGCCAGACGGTGTATGCCGGATGATTGTCGATGGTACGGGCAGGTGGGGGAGTTTCAGCCGGGGGACACAAGGGGCTGACGGAAACTGGCTTTAACTGAGACGCATGAAAAGTTGGGTGAGTGGGCATAGACTTTGGCAGTTTTAGGCGGAACGCTGTGGGATTGATAACCCTTTCAAACTTGAATGGTCCCAGGAAGCCAGGGGCCAGTTTCCTATGCTCGTTTTTGAGCGGGATGTCCTTGGAGGAAAGCCACAGCATCTGCCCCGGTTGGTACCTCGGTGCCGGAGTCCGGTGTCGGTCGGCTGTATTCTTATTTCGGTTTGTTGACCTGAGTAGGGCCGAGAGTGTTTCCTTCCAAACCTTACCGCACCGACCAATATGGTCCCGAACCAACGGTGCCGCAATCTCTTCTTCTTGCGCGGGGAAGAGAGGGGGTTGGTACCCAAGGGAACACTCGAATGGAGACCTCCCAATGGCAGAGCTCACCTGGGAGTTGTGGGTGTACTCAACGCACGGTAGGTGGTCGCTCCAGGTCGACGGCTTGTTTGCCGTTACACAAGGTAGCGTCGCCTTCAGGTCTTGGTTGACCCGTTCCGTCTGCCCTTTCGTCTGGTGGCGGAAGCCGGATGACAGGCTGACCAATGCACCTAAGGCTTGACAGAAGGCCTTCCATACCTGCGAGATGAACTGGGGTCCTCGATGTGAGACGATGTCTCGGGGATTCCGTGGAGGCGGAAGACTTGGCGGAAGAGAAGATCTGCGGTTTCTTGAGAGGAAGGGAGTTTAGGGAGGGCCACAAAATGTACAGCCTTGGGGGAATCGGTCGACAACGGTGAGGACAGTGGTGTTTCCGCGAGATGGGGGTAGACCAGTGACGCGGTCTAGGGCGACGTGTGACCACGGACGACCAGAGACAGGTAGAGGACGAAGAAGACCCACAGGTGGTCGATGAAAGACCTTTTCCCCGGGCACAAATGGAACAAGCCGAAACATAAGAACGAGTGTCCTCCTTCATACACGGCCAACAAAAAAATACTTCCTCAGGAGACCAAGGGTCCGCTCACTCCCGGGTGGCAGGCGAACCAGGATGTGTGCCCCCATTGGAGAACTTGCGACCTGACGGAGACGGGCACGTGCAGGCGATCGCTGCGTCCATTTCCGGAGCCTGGGTCGTCCCGCTGGGTTTCCTTTACTTTAGCCTCGATCGCCCAACTGAGGGTGGCCACCACGCAGGATGGTGGGAAGATCGTCTCGGGACTGGATGTGTCATCCCTGGAGTCATGCTGGCGGGATAGCGCGTCCGGCTTCCCGTTCTTGGATCCTGGACGGTACATAAGGGTAAACCTGAACAGTCCAAAAATCACCGCCCGACGCGTCTGGCAGGAGTTCAATCATTTGAAGGTCTGACTACACCCCGGTTTCTTATGATCGGTCCACACCAAAATCGGGTGTTCTGCCCGCTCCAACCAGTGCCTCCATTCTTCCAGTGCTATTTTTACCACCAGCAGTTCCTTATTCCAAACGTCGTAATTCCGCAACGGCGGGGGACAGTCGGCGAGAGAAAAAGGCGCAGGGGTGAGGCTTTTCGTCCGAACTTGCCCGTTGAGATAGGACTACTACTACCCCGGAGTCAGAGGCGTCCACCTCAACGATGAATGGACGGGATGGGCCCGGATGGACCAGGATGGGAGCAGTGGTGAAACTCCTCTTCAGGTCGGTGAATGCCAAGTCCGCTACGGAGTCCCAGCAAAACGGTGTGGTGGGCGAGGTAAGCCGGGTAAGGGGGGCCGCCACTCGACACACCGGGATGGTGTTGTTGATACTGAACGGGGTCTGTACTGTCGAGGACACACCGGGATGGTGGTGTTGATAATGAACGGGGTCTGTGACTGTCGAGGACACACAGGATGGCGATGTTGATAATGAACGGGGACTGTACTGTCGAGGACACACCGGGATGGTGGTGTTGATAATGAACGGGATCTGTGACTGTCGAGGACACACCGGGATGGTGTTGTTGATAATGAACGGGATCTGTGACTGTCGAGGACACACCGGGATGGTGGTGTTGATAATGAACGGGGTCTGTGACTGTCGAGGACACACAGGATGGTGATGTTGATAATGAACGGGGTCTGTACTGTCGAGGACACACCAGGATGGTGTTGTTGATAATGAACGGGATCTGTGACTGTCGAGGACACACCGGGATGGTGGTGTTGATAATGAACGGGGTCAGTACTGTCGAGGACACACAGGATGGTGATGTTGATAATGAACGGGATCTGTGACTGTCGAGGACACACAGGATGGTGATGTTGATAATGAACGGGGTCTGTGACTGTCGAGGACACACAGGATGGTGATGTTGATAATGAACGGGGTCTGTACTGTCGAGGACACACAGGATGGTGATGTTGATAATGAACGGGGTCTGTACTGTCGAGGACACATCAGGATGTTGATGTTGATAATGAACGGGGTCTGTACTGTCGAGGACACATCAGGATGTTGATGTTGATAATGAACGGGGTCTGTGACTGTCGAGGACACACAGGATGGTGGTGTTGACAATGAACGGGGTCTGTACTGTCGAGGACACACCGGGATGGTGATGTTGATAATGAACGGGGTCTGTACTGTCGAGGACACACAGGATGGTGATGTTGATAATGAATGGGGTCTGTACTGTCGAGGACACACCAGGATGGCGATGTTGATAATGAACGGGTTCTGTACTGTCGAGGACACATCAGGATGGTGATGCTGATAATGAACGGGGTCTGTACTGTCGAGGACACACCAGGATGGTGGTGTTGATAATGAACGGGGACTGTACTATCGAGGACACACCGGGATGGTGATGTTGATAATGAACGGGATCTGTGACTGTCGAGGACACACAGGATGGTGATGTTTATAATGAACGGGGTCTGTACTGTCGAGGACACACCGGGATGGTGGTGTTGATAATGAACGGGGTCTGTACTGTCGAGGACACACCGGGATGGTGGTGTTGATAATGAACGGGGTCTGCACTGTCGAGGACACATCAGGAAGGCGATGTTGATAATGAACGGGGTCTATACTGTCGAGGACACACCAGGATGGTGATGTTGATAATGAACGGGGTCTGTACTGTCGAGGACACACCGGGATGATGTTGTTGATAATGAACGGGGTCTGTACTGTGGAGGACACACCAGGATGGTGGTGTTGATAATGAACGGGGTCTGCACTGTCGAGGACACACAGGATGGTGGTGCTGATAATGAACGGGGTCTGTACTGTCGAGGACACACCAGGATGGTGTTGTTGATAATGAACGGGGTCTGTACTGTCGAGGACAGACCAGGATGGTGATGTTGATAATGAACGGGGTCTGTACTGTCGAGGACACACCGGGATGATGTTGTTGATAATGAACGGGGTCTGTACTGTGGAGGACACACCAGGATGGTGGTGTTGATAATGAACGGGGTCTGCACTGTCGAGGACACACAGGATGGTGGTGCTGATAATGAACGGGGTCTGTACTGTCGAGGACACACAGGATGGTGATGTTGATAATGAACGGGCTCTATACTGTCGAGGACACACCGGGATGGTGTTGTTGATAAGAACGGGGTCTGTGACTGTCGAGGAAACACCGGGATGGTTTTGTTGATAATGAACGTGTTCTGTGACTGTCGAGCACACACAAGGATGGCGATGTTGATAATGAACGGGGTCTGTACTGTCCAGGACACACCAGGATAGTGATGTTGATAATGAACGGGGTCTGTACTGTCGAGGACAGACCAGGATGGTGATGTTGATAATGAACGGGGTCTGTACTGTCGAGGACACACCAGGATGATGTTGTTGATAATGAACGGGGTCTGTACTGTCGAGGACACACCAGGATGGTGATGTTGATAATGAACGGCGTCTGTACTGTCGAGGACAGACCAGGATGGTGATGTTGATAGTGAACGGGGTTTGTACTGTCGAGGACAGACCAGGATGGTGATGTTGATAATGAACGGGGTCTGTACTGTCGAGGACACACAGGATGGTGATGTTGATAATGAACGGGGTCTGTACTCTCGAGGACACACCAGGATGGTGATGTTGATAATGAACGGGGTCTGTACTGTCGAGGACACACCAGGATGGTGGTGTTGATAATGAACGGGGTCTGTACTGTCGAGGACAGACCAGGATGGTGATGTTGATAATGAACGGGGTCTGTACTGTCGAGGACACACCAGCATGGTGATGTTGATAATGAACGGGGTCTGTACTGTCGAGGACACACAGGATGGTGATGTTGATAATGAACGGGATCTGTACTGTCGAGGACACACAGGATGGTGATGTTGATACTGAACGGGGTCTATACTGTCGAGGACACACCGGGATGGTGTTGTTGATAATGAACGGGGTCTGTGACTGTAGGGGACACACCAGGATGGTGATGTTGATAGTGAACGTGGTCTGTGACTGTCGAGGACACACAGGATGGTGATGTTGATAATGAACGGGGTCTGTACTGTCGAGGGCACACCGGGATGGTGTTGTTGATAATGAAAATTTTACTCTCTAGTTCCCATGAGATCCCTCCCCTCTCGTCATTAATATGTGACCTCTGCACCTTTATTCCCCATCCCTGGGTAAACGTCTAATCTCGTTATATCTCGACCTCATACTATTAAACTTCTCTCCGACCTTTCCAGTGCAAGAAGACGTGTTCTCGGAGTCCCGAATTCATATTCGGTGATCTGCACTACAGATGTTCCATCTTCTTAGCAGCTTCCCTGTTGAAGTGCGACTAAGTCTGAACACAATATTACAAACAGGACAAAATTTACGAATGCTGGAAATCAAACAAATATACAGCAAATGCCAACGGCACTCTACAGGCAATATTACAAATGCGGTCTCAGCAGCGTCATCTAGATCTGTACTGTAAAATCGCAATACCTGCGCTTCAAGCCCTGACTGATAATGGGAGAATCACTGGCCGCAACAAATTACTTTCAAATCTGGTGAAAATGATGGTAACCAGCGATGGCCAACAATACCGGAAATGCAGCAGTGCCTGCGATGGTTAACTTGCTACTGGGACTACCAGTGGATTCGTTCTGATCATTTCAATACTCTGGAAGACATCGGTTAATATAAAAAGCACAGCAGACTAAAACGTTGGTAGCTAAAATAAACAATGACAAGTCGCTGAACTAGTTAAATATTTCAGCAGTGGAAACAAAAACAATTAGATCAGTGAAAGGAGCCACTTTGCTGGAAAGCCTGCTGTTGTTTTTCGCACAACTGCTTTTGAAATGTGGTAGGATCGGGAAACCAGCTGTTTATTTTGGATGTTCTCAGGAAAAATGTCCGGGGGTCAGAAATCGGGAGTAAACGCTTTCCGCAATTGCTCTGGGCCTCTTACCTGTGGGCTGTCACTCTAACGTTATGTACTTCAGAGATGACTAGAAATGTGTGGCTTCACATGAAGGCCAGAAATACATATCTCACAGCAAAACATTTTAAAGATTGTCTGTTTCTCTGTCTGTATTTTTTATTTTTTTTATTTTTACATCATTAGTTCAGAGGATTGACTCAGTGCTAATCTCGTCGAGCGGCGTTCTGTGTTTAGAATGCAGCCCAACTTGTTTGTTATAACAGGAAGTGGGTGGAGAGGAGTTCACTAAACAAGCTCTTATACATTATGGATAATCTGGCACGTCCTGTCCATAACCTACTGAATACATGCTTTCAAACAGAATCATTCAGCACTGTTGTCACAAGGAATTTTACAGAAAATATTCCCTAACAAATGCAATAAACATATAGAACAGTTCACCTCTGTGCGACAGGAGACAACATCGTAGTACAATAGTTTCGGTTTTATTATTTCGCACATTATTATTGTGTATTTTATTATCCTGTAATGTATTGTTAGTTAAGCCTGCAGACTGCTAATTGTGTTTTTACAAGTTGTTGCTGTAACGAAAGCATTTCCCACTTGAGATCACTAAAGTATTATTATTGTTATTATTAATATTATAACAGGCTGCTGTATTGGGTGCAACGCCACGTTTTTGCAACAGGCAAATTTTAAATGTTTCGCTTTAATTAATTTTCTAACGTAACACAACTTAATTAAAATCTAAAATGCTAATAAAATTTCAGCTGAAATAAGCAAATGACAGGCTCTTCCCTATTGACAACAACTTACTTGGGTTTGAGAGGGTGAGCGGCTTTAAGTTGCTCGGCATAAACATTAGCGAGGATCTCACGTCGTCTGTACATACCGGCTGCCCGCTTTTTTACCTCAGACGGTTGAAGAAATTTGGCGTGGGCCCCCAGACTATGAACTTTCCACAGAGAACACTGACTGGCTGCATTGCTGCCTTTTTTTTGGGGAACTGTACTTCCCTCAGTCGCAGGACCCTGCAGTGTGCGCTGGGGACTGCGCAGCCAATCTATAGATGTGTACTTCTCAATATTCAGGACAGTTACTGAGAGAAGTGTGTAAAAAGGGTCGGAATCACTGCAATCACAAATTGTTCCAGCTTCTACAATCCGGAAAACGGTACTGCAGCATAAAAGCCTTTGACCAACCGGCTACAGGACAGGATCTTCCACCAGGGCATCTGACTGCTTAATTCATGCTGACACAATTGTATTTCTATGTTATATTCACTATCCACTTGTACATGTAGTGTATGTGAAGGATGTCATCAGTAAAGTTAAGTCAATCTAACAAACATTATTTATATGTCCTTTTTTATACTTCCATTTTAAAATGCTTGATTCATGGGAAATTTGGCATTTTTTACAATATTTGTGTTTGAATATAAACCTGTTAAAATAGACCCCAGACATTTGCACACCTGCCCACTACTCATTGCACAACTGAAAATGCTCACAGGTTCTCGGGTTTAAACTGCATGGAACCAAAGCTTCTAACGCAGCACGACCAGAGCGACGGAGGTGCCTATAAAATATATTTCCATTCTCCTATGGTTGGCGCATATAGATCTAAGCCTTCCTTATCCATGCTTAGGAATTCTAGTAACCATGGCAGCCAAGGAAAATAGAACTGGAATATGAGAGCAAACGGGTGAAACATAAGCTGGGATTGAAAATGCTCGGAAAGAAACTCAGATTGATAAAACACAAAAGGTTGAAGAACAGACGAGCTGGCCGAAAGGTTAAGGCAATGGACTGCTAATCCATTGTGCTTTGTATGTATGCGTCCAAATCCTATGCTTATCGTGATAAGGTTACCTGGAGGATAATATACTGAAGTTATCACATTAGAATTCCGAGCCTACACCTTTTATCACACGAAAGAGAGAGTTTGGCTGGGAGTTATGCAAATCAATGTTTTCTATTAATTTTAATAATTTTAGCCATAATACCAGAAGATATTGGGGCAGAACTCTGCCATTCCGTCCATTCCATCATGGTTGATATATTATCCCTCTCAATGCCTTTCTCCTGCCTTCTCTCCGTCACATTTGACATGGTTCATAACCAAGAACCTGTCAATCTCCGCTTAAACAATGGGATTAT
The DNA here is from genome assembly GCF_048418815.1 of Hemitrygon akajei. Taxonomy (NCBI): domain Eukaryota; kingdom Metazoa; phylum Chordata; class Chondrichthyes; order Myliobatiformes; family Dasyatidae; genus Hemitrygon; species Hemitrygon akajei. The sequence continues at coordinate 782,110 of NW_027332026.1, read as the reverse complement.
ATTTTGGAGCCGAGAGGTAATGCGATCCTTAGGACACCTGATAGAGTCCTAAGTGAGTAAGACGATTTGCCCACCACATCGGCAAGCGCCCATGTAATCGGCACGACCCGTTCCCCGATAGGGGTAGGGAAAAATCCATTAATTTGGTAGGGCCGTGGTGAGACCCCACTTCGAATACTGTGCTCAGTTCTGGTCGCCTCACTACAGGAAGGATGTGGAAACTATAGAAAGGGTGCAAAGAGTATTTACAAAGATGTTGGCTGGATTGGGGAGCATGCCCTATGAGAACAGTTTGAGTGTAATCGGCTTTTTCTCCTTGGAACGACGGAGGATTAGAGGTGCATAGGACAATGAGGGACGTTGATTGTGTGGATAGTCAGAGGCTTTTTTTCCCTAGGGTTGAAATGACTAGAATAAGAGCGCAGAGTTTTAAGGTGCTGGGGAGTAGGCACAGAGGAGATATCAGGGGTAAGGTTTTACGCAGAGAGTGGTGAGTGAGTGGAATGGGCTGCCGGCGGGGGTGGTGGAGGCAGATACGATAGGGTCTTTTAAGATTCTACTGGACAGGTACATGGAGCTTAGAAAATAGAGAACTATGGGTAACCCTAGGTAAATTACGTGAAGTACTCACATGTTGGGTACAGCATTGCGGGCCGAAATGCCTGCTTTGTGCTGAAGCTTTTCTGTGTTTCTGTGCTCGTTTGAAACCACAATGCATCCTCAGCTCTGCGACAATTGATTCGAGTTGCTAATTCTCCCGTTATGCAGTCTGGGTCATCCATGAACTTCCTTATGTTTAAATCCGTTTATTTTCACCTGAAAATTAGATAACATTTTCATTAATTCTTATTTCTTTATTAAGAAGCTTTGTCAGGTTTGAAGCAGTACGTTCTGCTAGAAGTAAAGCGAACGTTTGACATTTACACCTTGGATGCCAGGGACAGTAATCTTAAACACGAACTGAAAAGTTGAGTCTCAAGTTCATCCCAAACAGTGGAGCGGAAGCAATGTTTCTTCCCTGGATTGAACTGGGGACCTTTCGCGTGTGAAGCGAATGTGATAACCACTACACCACAGAAACCCTGCAAAGCGCTCAATGCTCTGCGCTCTTGAGCAAAGACCCGAGGCATCCCCTCCCCACCCTGCTCTGAATTACAACTATAAGAACAAAACATTGCCCACCGTTTCGCTCCATTTTTCAACATCAAATATTAAATTTATGTGCCATATACAGTGATATGTATTAACAATTTCCTGTGGAGTGCTGGTCAGGGAGCCGCATGTAACAGTAACTGAACTATGTTGCAAAAACAAGGCAAGGAGTTGAAACATCTTCATTACTCTCGCTTCGAGCAGTCTCCACAGGGTGGCGCCCCGGCCCATGAACTAATTTCAACAATGCCTTGAAGATTTCTCACCCTGTCTGTCTCGGACGTTCTCTTCATCTCAGATTACGTTAATTGAAGTGAGTGACTTAACTATCTGCCGATAAATTTATAGACAACAGGACGTGTTTCAAGCCAGAGATAAAGGCCAATTAAACGACCTATTGTGAACGAAAATTATATTGGTAACCACAGCCTACAGGAACGGAGGTGCAAGTCGATCAGCTCTGAGGTCGCAGCGGAGAGACCTCATTGCAGCAAAATGATCCTACCATTGGAAACAGAAGCTCAGCACCTCAGTAGAATCGGGGGAGGTGTCGTCTCTTTAACAGAGGCTTGGTGAACACGGGACATGAGAGAATTAATTTATAAATCAGTCCTGAAATACAGCTTCATGTTGGGAGAGGGAGAGAGATAACGGCATTCCGATACCACTTACGGTAGTGAGGCTACAATTAATATTTCTGGCGTGTGCCTGAAACAATTCGCCCATGCAAGTAAACATTGAGTTTAATCGACAGCAGAACGAACCAAGGTGAGGTGCAATTAGAGCGGTTCTGCAGCATGGCTACAGGAAAGGTCGGGTTCGCTGCTTCACCATTTGGTTAATTGATCTGAGAAATCAGGAATATGGAGGACACGTGATGCCTTGACTCAACAAAGAAACCACTTGTTCAGACACGTTCAGCAACTGGAAGTGAGGCTACGCTTGTTGAACCAAAGAGGGAGAATGCTTGTAGCTCTGTGCACACATACATGTTTTTCAGTGAATAAGGATCTCCTGCAACGCTTGTAAACTCACACTCTATTGCTCAAATCAAAATCAAAGAGGTATCGTTTCGAAGTTAAATACAATAATAAGCAGGGTGTCTCACAAGCGCAAAATCAAATGTAACATTTCAGTTGAATGCGCAGCTTGAGAGACGCCCAGTCACCTGGGCTTCGCAAGCCTTAAAATCACCAGTGCGCTAGGTGAGCCTCGAACTCACAGCCTCGGCATTTATCCGCCGTGTACTGACATGTAAGTACCGCACGCTAACCGGTTGCGCCACGAGAGAGCACTGTTGCAATACGTGCTTTTAAATAGCTAGAAATAAAAAAAATAGAAGAAATAGATCATAGAAGAGTTCATGAAAAGCCGTTCGGCTCACAATGCATTGCCGTACCATCTAAAAAGCAAATCAAAACAAAACTCTAATCCCTCCTTCCAACCATATTCATGTCACTCAATATTCCTTACATCCATGTGCATATCGAGTCATCAAATGTGAATATCAATCACCACCCATAAATTTGTTGATGATGAAAACATTGTTGGTGGAACAGCAGATGCAGCTGGGATGGCTCAGAGGAGCGAAATATACAAACTAGTTGAGTGGCGTCGCAGCAACAACCTTCCACTGACCGTCATTAGGACAAAATAACTTATTTTGGACTTCAGGGAGGATAAAACGAAGGAATACATACCACTCCTCATAGAGGGATCAGAAGTAGAGAGAATAAGCAAGATCTCTGAGGACTACCTCGCCTCAACATATCGATGCAATTATAAAGAAGGCAAGGCAATGGCAATACTTCATTAGGAGTTTGAAGAGATTTGGTCTGTCAAGGAAAACAGTCAAAATGTTCTATAGATGCACCGTGGAGAGCGTTCTGACAGGCTGCATCAATGTCTGGTTTGGGGTGGGCCGGGGGAGGCGGTGGTTCTGCTATTGCACCAGGTGGCGAGATGGGGAGTTGGCGATATCGGGAGATGGGAAATGATCTCATCCGATGTAAGCAGCGAGATACGGATGTTGGAGAACCACAGTAGAGATTAATGTCCCTCGCAATTGAGCCCTGAGCAGTCAGTAGGCGACCTTTAAGTACAGACTTTCCATGAGGAAAGGTGGCAGACGATAATTGGCTGTCTGAATCTAAAAGCAACAGCAGTATCTAACCATACACCGGGGAAGTGGAGTGCCGAAATTTGTATTGCAGCTGTTGTTATTTTGGGGAAATGACACAGGAGCTCTTCCCTGGTGGTGAACTGCATCGTCATCTTGTTAATCTTCATCCTCTCTTGAATCATTCTTTTTACATCGTTCCTTTGTATGTCCGGACGCCACATTAGGCCTGAGGAATTGTGTTTTCATTTCATTTCATTATCGGCTCACTGTGCTTTATTTTCGCAGCCAGATCACGTGAAACTTCACTTACCTTTTGCACTCTAGGTCCGTCCAACAATATATCATCAATACCTTTAAATCTGGAGCAAGTGAGAGATTAAGCAGTACCGACTCATTGGCTAATGGATCATAACATTCAGCCGGCCTTTATCAAAATCATTTCCAAAATTCCAGAAGTGCTTCTCATTAATCATCTCCTTCTGAATTCCGCTCCATCAAATTCACAATATCTGACACGGCAGCAGGTGAACGACATTTGGTTGAAGGGACGAACAGACAAAGAAACAGGGAGCCTGGCAGACGGATAGAAACACAAACAGACAGAGAAGCAGCCCAGAAAGAACTGTAATGTACAAATCAGTAAATAAGAGCAAGACAAGAGTCAAGAACTGGAAAGTGTGTGTGTGTGTGTGTGTGTGTGTGTGTGTGTGTGTGTGTGTGTGTGTGTGTGTGTGTGTGTGTGTGTGTGTGTGTGTGTGTGTGTGTGTGTGTGTGTGTGTGTGTGTGTGTGTGTTCTTTCCAGTGATCGTAGCATTGGTGATAATGACTCAGGGATGGAGGTAATTACTCAGGATTAGATATTCTTACTCGGGAATGGATATTCCTAGTCAGGGATGGATATTCATGACCAGTGATGACTTAATCGGATGAGAGAAAGGAACGGGCATCACCATAGAAGCAACGAGAGATCACTTCTGCCAGTGTAAGAACAAAAGACATCGCTATTTGTTCCCAATTGTTGCAAGTCGCCCAAGTGGATGATGAGATGTCGTTTACGCTCGGCCTTACGATGCCAGTGCAGAAGGCCGCAGACAGGGGATATAGTCCGAAGGTCAGTAGTATGAACTTCAGTGGAGAGCACAGGATCAACCACGTGATCCGTACGCAAGTATTCCCGAGGCCGAGCACCAAACTCGGTTGTTTTTGTTATAATGTAGAAGAGGCATCACTGTGAACAATTAAAATGCAGCAGCCTCTGTCGCCGAGTGGTAACTAAATCGCTGCGTCAAACCCGGGCATCAGAAGAAAGTCAACACTCTCTGCCAAAGAGTCATAATAGTTCCACTTCCAATAAACCTATACCTTACTATTAGATGCACCACGTATGGAGAAATAGTTAGCCACCACCGAACTTCTGTATGCTCTAATATATGTTAAACTCCTTTATGAAAAACATGTTCCTCCACCGTTTCCAGAATGGAATTATCGATTGTCCGCTGGTATCTGAAATGTTTCAAGTTCGACAAATTCCTGGTGAAACCCTTTTGCAATCACGTCTAAGCGTCGCGATGCTCTAATCAGACCAGAGTTATATATCACTGCATCATGACCTCTCCTGTGAATGAAGGCAGGTTTTCGGAATGTATTGAACGACACACTATCCATTTTTCATTCGTTTGAAATCCCATTTCCTTGCCCTTCTCTACATGAGCACTAGAGAACCCCATCCCACTTTGTCAATTTCCAGAACTTACTTATCCATGGAAGGTAATCGCCATGTACCTCAATATTGACCATCAGCTACTCTTCAATGACCACTGACAGATTGATAAAGTTCACAGTATAACTGACGACCCTTAGGCTTATTACCGCCAGGAACATCTGGCACTTGCAAGGTTCTTCGTGTGTTTTGTTTAGTTCACTCCATTCAATAGATAAATACTTCGAAGTAGCACGTCACGGCAAAAACAATAATAAACACAGAATATACAATATTTTTATAGATTTAGAGCGAAAGCGCAGTTCAGATCTATCAAATAAGTGAATGCCACTATCTACATCACTATCAACAGCGCAACCGATTTTGCAAATCTGATACTGTCATTGTTGATACAAGTGTAAGGAATGCAGATACTCTGTCTGAAGCAACTGAAGCATTTGCATCAATTCAATGGTCATGTATACAATGAGTGAAATACCGGTGTGAACTTTGAAGGGAGCTGATTTACTTTGCGAGGGACTGCACCAATTTCATGTGCATACAAAATGCAGGATGAACTCAGCAAGTTAGGTAGCATCTATAGAAATGAATGAACAGTCGATATTTCAGATCGCGACCTTTCGAGAGGAAAGGAAAGGGGATGATCTGCGAATAAGAAGGTTCGGAGGACAATCTATAAGTTGTTTTGCGGACCCAGGTGGATGCAGAAGTGGAGCGAAATAAGAGGCTGGGGTTAATGTGAAAATGCTAAGGGCTGGAGAGGTTCGAGTCCAATAGGAGAGAGGATCATAGGAGAAAGGGGCTGTAAGTGCAGTTGTTAGGTTGGTTAGGAGAAGAGAATAAGGCCAGAGCGGGGGAATGAAGAAGAGGGAATGGAGAGGGGGAAATTCGGGAATATAGATATATCCATGTTCATGTCATAATATTGGACCTTACCAAGACGGAAGTTGTTACTCCACCAAAGTGAGAGTGGCAGAAGAGTAGGCCATGGAGCGACATGTCGGACCGGGAATGAGGATATAAAGTGAAATAGCTGTCTACTGTATTGGGAAGATCCGCTTTTTGTTGATGGAGCTGAGGGGATCGATGAAGCGTTAATTTTGATGAAGTCTCTGACAGAAACATGGACAGTTTGTTTCTTTCCATAGGTGTTGCCTGATTTGTTGAGTTCCTACACCATTTTGTGTGTGTTACATTTAATTTGATTAACGTTTAGCATGCGTTCAGTAACTTCGTCAGCCTGGACGCTTTGTTAGTTTAAGGCTCCTCACCATCTTACAGTAGGGTTCAAACATTATTAAAAAATATTTCTGTTGCAAGATCTACAGCCGACACAGTTACCAGTGGGAAACAGAGCAGCCCAATGATAGTATAACATCGGTTTATGATGACGAAGTCTATGGGGCCGAGGAATGGACAAGAAAATAGTAACGATCATGAAACCTAGAGGTGAGCTGAGAGCGTTTCGCAACAGCATTCACTGACTTCTCCAGTCGTCATTTCTTTGTATTTGAGATTTTGCAATTTTGTGCCCTGCTATTCATACCTCATCACAACTGGGAATTAACTTGAATTACATCATGTTTATTTATCCCCCAGCTGTTGGAAGACACGTCAGCCTTGTGCAGTATAGAGTATTCAGTGTGCTGGAGGGAGTATAAATGAATGACCGTGGAGATTCATCAGCTCAGAATTTCAACAGCGAGATCGCGGCGGCTGGAAGACAGGCTAAATCTAACACAGCATGCTGGAAACATTCTACATTGTCAGGAAGATATATTACATGATTGTTGTCGTTATTGGTGTTCCTGGTAAGAACATAGGAGAAGCAACATTTACAATTCTCTGTCCGCAGTCTTTGGACTCGTTCAGTTACCGACAGCGTTGTGATGCCGGTGTATCAGTGAATGTGGTACAGATATTGTGACAAAACTATGTTCGTTCAGAAATTACCTGCAGTATAATTCATTGTCTCGGCTGAAAGTACACCGTAATTTGAAACAGATGATTAGTGGGAGATCGGGGGATGGTTTCATTTTTTTTTTGATTAATTGTAGGCAGCTTTGATTTATAAACGTTAAGCCGCTGTTAAAGTAAACTCTGATAATCCAGTGTAGTCAGAGTCTTTACAACCTGTAAAGACCCGGGTGTTGGAAAATGCTTTAAATTTAAATTTCAATGTATTGCACGAGCAGTGGAAATAACTTTGTTTGGAACTTTGATATTGTAACTGTATGGAGCCGAAGAGAGCGAGTCCTCGCTGTATGCTGAAAGCCTGAACATAGATGACAGGGAAGTGGCAATCACCATCGCTGAGCAATTTGCCGAGGTATCCAGGCTTTACACATCAGTGAAAAAAAAACTGATGATCGGAGATTTATCGAGATTTCTCCAAATCTCCTCGCTGAACAGCTGACAGACCCTCATTTCCAAACACTGTTCATTCTCCGGTCCCGAGTGACTACAATTTCACCCAGTGTGCACACATCCAGGGCAATTGCGATTGGCGCTTTACACTTTTTTAAAATCTCCAGAAATGAATTGTCTGCAGGGTTTGATTGCTGTCCATTTTTTCCGCCCTAAAACATAGGGAGCGGCGAGGCAGTAATTAACTGATTGTTTTTGCTGTTCCCCCAGTGGATGTAGTGGCGATTGTGATCCTGTCCAGGGGAAAGTGCGGCCTCTCCACCTGCACCACTCGCTACCTGGTGGCCATGGCAACAGCAGATCTACTAACCATCATCTTTCAGGTCATACTGTGGCGGATGCGTTATGACTACTTCCCCGGGACATTCCTGGACATAACCCCCGTATGCAGTGCAATCAATGCCGTGGGATTAGCAGCTATGGAATGTTCAGTCTGGTTCACCGTCACTTTTACCTTTGATCGGTTTGTCGCCATCTGTTGCCAGAAGTGGAAAACAAAATATTGTACCGGGAAAACTGCGGCTGTGGTTGTGACAACAATCGGCGTAATCCAATGTTCTAAATGCGTGCCCTACTTCTTTGTATTTCGTCCAGTGAAAGTGATTGACGATGTGCCCTGGAACTGTGCTATAAAGTCTCGTTACTTTACTGATCCCGGGTGGGTGGGATTCAGATGGTTTGCCTACTTTCTAACGCCATTACTCCCCTTCGTGTTAATACTACTGTTCAATGGTCTGACAGTGAGACACGTTTTAGTCACTAGTAGAGTCCGTAAAGGGTTGAGGGGACAGAACAAGACGGAGAACCGTACAGATCCGGAGATGGAGAGTAGGAGGAGGTCTGTGATCTTACTTTTCACCATCTCCGGAAACTTCATCATCCTGTGGTCGGTAATGGTTGGCGAATTCATTTATAACACCACTGTTGGATTTAATACAAATAATCACAAGGATTCGGAATACATAGCTGATCAATCCGGTTTCATGCTGATGTTATTAAGCTGCTGCACAAACACATTTATTTATGTGATAACTCAGTCCAAGTTCAGAGAACAGTTCATTAGCATAACGAAATTACCGCTCATATCAATTATTCATCTGGTTAAAAGACCAAGTGGCTAAGTTCTTCTCACTGTTGGTCGCAGTGTTATCCATTTTGACACTGCTGAACTGGCGGTCCTCGGATAACGTAGCAGCGGGGGGTGAATAACAATAAGAGTCACAGCACAGGAGCAGACTGTTCGGTGCCCACTAAACGCGACACCCACCTCCTTCCAATTATTAACCAGACTGTTCCTTGTTTTCACCATATTTCCGCTCTCGTCACCGCCACGGCCCATTCGATACTGACAGAGCCAATCCGAATCCGAGGACGTTCAAGACCAAACTGGCGGGAATGCCCCTCATTCATTACTTAATCTTTTGCATAAGAATGAAATGAAAAAAGAAAATTAGCAGACTGCACGTACTCTCAGTAAACCTTGCACTAGTCTTTAACATGAGATAAATCTGTTGTGGAGAAAAGCTTAACACGGTAGAACTCATATCTACTCTTCGTAAATATGCAGGTTTCTATGAACTGCCCCCTCCCCAGCCGCCACCACTCTTAATGAAAGAAATGCCATCTCACTTCCAGATTTCTAATAAATTCCCTTCCGAGCAATGTGCATGTTGCATCTACTGCATTTCACTCTAATAGAATCGTATTATTATTATTATTATTATTATTATTATTATTATTATTATTATTATTATTATTATTATTATTATTATTATTATTATTATTATTATTATTATTATTATTTCTCAGCTAAAACTGGTCAAACTCGCCGTGTGGAGATAGACGAGCAGACTTACTTCTCAATGGCGATAAGTTTTCGGACAGTTCTAGTGCTGTTAGGTTTTCTGGCTTTCTGGAGATTTACATGAATACTGTCGTGTAGATCTAATTGCTTAATGTTATTGTGTAGTCAGTTGGGAATAAAACAATCTGTAGATATTAAAACTGGGACAATTTACACACTGTTCATGTACCACAGTCTTTCAATTTCCTTTTTCAAGTCAGGATATTTCTGGTGTTTTCCAGCTAATCCTTATTGTATTTGGCTTTGCTGCGGACTCGCGATTACATCTTGCAAATAGGCTTAAGCTCCGTCCCAATAATTTATGCTGGTTTAACAGCTGCATTTCTTCGATTTCTGATTACCTGAATGTGTGATGACGCCGTAGTGTTCACAGTTTCACTTTCCTTCCAAATGACCCCTGACTCAGGTGAAATATCTTGAACGCCGTAATTCAATGTACTACCTATATACTTTGAAATGACGATCGCCGAGTCTATGTGACGTGTTGTTCCGGAACTTCCAGTAACTTCACTTACAGTCTCCGCCTCTCTGTCCTTTTTGCAGGAAGTTTTCTTCACTTTTTGCTGTCTAAATAAATGTCGTTTATCCTCACAACTTTACAAGTATTTTATTCAGATTGACTTCACTGCTCATTTATTTATTTAACCATGAGCTTTACATTCCTCATAGAGAATATTAACTTCTCAAAATAAATTGCTTCGAGGAGATTTACGAAAACATCGAAACATAGAGAACCTTCAGCACAACACAGACCCTTCGGCTCACAAAGTTGTGCTGAACATGTCCCTACCTTAGAAATTACTAGGCTTACCCATAACCCTCTATCTTCTAAGCTCCATGTACCTATCCAAAAGTCTCTTAAAAGACCCGATGGTATCCGTCTCCACCACCACGACCGGCAACTCATTTCAAGCACTCACTACTCTCTGAGTAAAGATCTTACCCTTGACATCCCCTCGGCACGTACTCCCCAGCACCTTAAATCTGCGTCCACCTGTTGCAACCATTTCAGCCCTGAGAAAAAGCTTCTGACTATTCACACAATCAATGACTCGCATCATCTTATACACCTCTATCAAGTCACCTCTCATCCTCCGTCGCTCCAAGGAGCAAAGGGCGAGTTCACTCAACCTGTTTAAGTGATACCTGTAGTTGATCTGTCAACTTAAACTTTTCTGATTTCCCATTACTTTTCGCCAATCATGTCCTCGTGCTGTTGATCTTCCGTGACCACGGTAATGACATTGAATGTGAATATGCATCACCAATGATTAGCTTGGTTCTTGGTCAATCTTCTCCCATTGACATATGGAAAATCTCTAATTTAAAATGTCCTATGCCCCACTTCGTTCTTCAATGCAATATTCCAATAATTCGTTCTAAAAACACAGTACGAACACACATTTCCAACACGATGCGTCCGAATAAGTTGGTGGATAAAATCAGCAGGATTTTTGCGCCACTTTCTTGCACATCCAGCATTGCAATTAATGAACCTGTTGTATGAAGAAAATAATTGTGTGCAGGATTCCAGCCATGACCTTTCAAATATCGTGTACAATCATAACGATATTTATATGTTTATAAAATACAAATATCGTGCAATAAATTACGCTGCAGCATTCTTAATTAAAATTAAAAGTGCATATATAATTAATTTTCTTATTCTGTGATTGGAGCAGAAGATCATTTTTATTATTATTCCTATCCGCACCTCGTGGCGCAAGGGGCGGCAATCTTGCTTGTATATTACCGGTTGGTATGCTTTTCTTTTTCCGGTCCAAGTTGCTAGCTCGACGCTTAATCCAGAACGGACGGACAGCCTCCACCGAACCATCCGGGTTCGAAGCCGGGACCTCTCGCCTCGAAGTCCAGTGCTGGTGGGATTACACCACAGGCTGAGAAGTCAACTATTTCCTTCTATTCACTCTTATTCAATATTTATACGTGCGGAACAAGAGTGAATTTAGATGGCTCTTTCCGCTGTTGTGAGCTTAGAAGTACTCACAGTGAAATTTTGTTAAGAAATTGACAACACGTCAAATTCTCTGTGCCATGCTGCCGTCAAAATATCCAAGTGTTATAGCAATCGGTCCCACATTCAGTGTCCTCGTTATTAGATACCTGTTGTACTTAGTATAGTAACCACTGAGTGCATGCTCATAGTCTGCTGCTGCTGGAGACCATCGACTTCAAGTTTCGATGTGTTGTGTGCTCAGAGATGCTTCCTTACGCACGCCATTGTAACTTGGGGTATCAGAGTTACCGTTGCCTTATCAGATTGAACCGGGTTGGCCATTCGACTATAACGTTCAATATTAAAACGGTGATTTTCGCCCACAGAACGACGGTTCACTGGAAGTTTTGGTTTTGCACCATTCTCTATAAACTCTTGAAACTGCTGTGCGCAAAAATACCAGGAGATCAAGAGTTTCTGAGAACTCAAACCCACCCGGTTAACACAAGAAGAATTCCACGGCAAAGGAACCTACATGAAATGTCTTCCGAATTCCTAAAATTAATCCGAAATACAACTGAACCGAGTAACCATATTGCATGAGTTTAGACATTGTGTTGTTTTCACACGGTTGACTCATCGCAAGGTGCACTAACGAGCAGGGGCACAGACGAACCGCATAAAGTGCCATCAGGAAATAATGAAATAAGGACTGAAATTAATTTATGTAAGGGGCAAGGCGTTCTATGCGTATGTGAAGAATAGAAGGATGACGAGAACGAAGGTGGGAGCGCTAAAGGATAAAGAAGGCAACATGTGCCTGGAGGCGGAGGAGGTTGGGGAGGTCCTAAATGAATACTTTGCTTCAGTATTCACAAGTGAAAAGGATCTTGATCAGGATGAGCTCGAAGTAGAGCGGGCCTGTGTGCTGGACAATGTGGAGATTAAGGAAGAAGACGTGCTGGATCTTCTTAAAAACAGTAAGATTGATAAATCCCTAGGACGGGATATGATACACCCCAGGTTGTTGTGGGAATTGTGAGAAGAGATGGCAGGAACATTAGCTATGATCTTTGAATCCTGTTTGGCTGCAGGGGAAACGCCGGAGGACTGGAGAATGGCAAATGTAGTTCCATTGTTTAAAAAAGGTAATAGGAGAAACCTGGGAACTATAGGTCGGTGAGCCTTACGTCGGTGATCTGCAAACTCCTGGAAAGAATTCTTAAGGATAGGATCTACGAGCATTTGGAGAAGTACAGTCTACTCATGCATAGTCAACATGACTTTGTGAAGGGAAGGTCGTGCCTCACGAGCCTGATTGAGTATTTTTGAAGAGGTAACATAATAAATTGATGAGAGTAGGGCAATGGATGTGGTCTACATGGGCTTTAGCAAAGCATTTGACAAAGTCCCTCATGAGAGACTCATCCAAAAAGTTATGAGGCATGGAATAAGTGGAACCTTGGCTGCTTGGATAAAAACATTGGTTTAAAGGTAGAAAGCAGAGTGTAGTTGTGGAAGAAAAGTATTTTGCCTGAATGTCGGTGACTAGTGGAGTGCCGCAGGGATCTGTCCTAGGACCCCAGTTATTTGTGATTTTTATAAATGACCTGGATGTAGAGGCGAAAGGATGGGTGAGTAAGTCTGCGGATGACACGAAGATTGGAGGAGTTGTCGATGGAGTTGTAGGTTGTCGAAGGTTACAAGAGGATATAGACAGGCTGCAGAGATGGACAGAAAAATGGCAGATGGAGTTCAATCCGCTCAATTGTGAGGTGATGCATTTTGGAAGGATAAACCAGAAGACTGAGTACTGAGTTAATGGTCAGTTAGTTAATAGTGTGGATGAACAAAGGAACCTTGTGGTTCAAATCCATACAACCACTAAGGTCGCTGCACAGGTTGATAGTGTATCTAATACGGCCTATGGGATGCTAGGCTTCATTAACAGGGGCATTAGTTCAAGGTGGAGAGGTCATGTTGCAACACTACAAATATCTGGTGAGAACGCACTTAGAGTATTGGGCTCAATTCTGGTCTACTCATTATAGGAGGGATGTGGAATCTATGGAGAGGGTGCAGAGGAGATTTACCACGATGTTGCCTGGTTTGGAGAACAAGTCATAAGAAGCAAGGTTAGCGGAGCTGGGACTTTTCTCTTCGGAGCGTAGAAGAATGAGAGGGGACTTGATAGAGGTCTACAAGATTATGAGAGGCATAGATATGTTGGATAGTGAGTACCTGTTTCCCAGGGCACCAATAGCAAACACCAGAAGGCATATGTACAAAATTAAGTGAGGGAAGTTTAGAGGAGACATCATGGGTAATACTTTTGGGCAGAGGGTTGTGAGTGCCTATAATGACTTGCCAGGGATGGTGGTGGAGGCTAAAACATTAGGGGTATTTAAAACCCTCTTGGACAGGCACATGGATGAAAGAAAAATGGAGGGTTTTGGGGTATTGTGAGTTTAGTACTTTTTTAATGATTATATGGTTCGGCACAACATGGAGGGCTGAAGGGACTCCGTTGTGGTGTTCTATGGTTCTATGGTTCTATAATGTTCCTGCTTGGTTTCAGTCTCCATTAGTAGATAACCTACATTTTGTATCAAGCACTCGAGCTTTGAAAACCGTTTTAAATCTTCCCCTAAGAGCTGGTGAAATAGAGACTGGGAATTATGGAAACCGTGCTGTAGGACAATCCAGGTATACTGCTGCCACTGAAAGGCAAATGCAAACTGTAGTCTAATAGGATAGACCAAAATCCATTATTTATGTGTGAATGTGTCAGCCATTGCGCTCTTTCATTCTGTTTGACCACTGTATTGCGACTAGTTGCAGCATTTGGGACTGTTAAAGAGTTGCTTTATTCAGCTTACAAAAGCCTATTGTGAACCTCCAGCTACCAGCTGGTTTCTTCACTGGCCATAAGGTGAGTTATTAGTGGAGGTTACCGTCCTCAGTGCTCCTTATTGCAGCAAACTCTGTATTACCTTACCTACTTCTTCCTGTGTGTTTTTGTTTGGACACCCATATTGCTTCTGTGGTTTGGGGACTGGAACTTGAATGCAGAAACTGTCAGCCGTCCTTGAACGCAGAAGCTGTCAGACGTCTTTCCGCAATCATGCTTGTGCCTTGTAAATGCGTTTGAGTTCTATGCAATACTTTGCTGCACCTTTTCATAATTGCTCACCTCCTCCGGTTTTGTCCACATTGTGCGTATTCTGTCCTCATGTTCTGCTACTGGGATCCATGAATTGTGTATGAATTCATGTCATTTGCACCTTCAAAACCATGCAGTTAACTGGGTCAAAACAAAGCAGGCTTTGACCAGATAATCACTCCCCATTATCTGTTGCCGCTGCCTGAGTTATTTCACCAACACTACTGAATATTTCAACGCCATGTTTCTTATTCTAATTTCCAATGGTGCACTCATATGTCCCGCTTGTGAATGTCCTGTGAATCCTTGTAAGATGACATTATATTACATCTTGAAGATTGTTTTTTTTTTTAAATAATGGTGTTGACGGTATAGCAGTGTCCATAAAAAGGGAACAGGGCGGATTGAAAACTTTCCACTAACTAGAGGTCTTCCTGTTTCATCCCAATTTTTTTCACACACCCATGTTGGTGAGGCCTGATACCGTTATTCAGACTCAGCGTACAATTCCCTGGATGACGGTGCGTCCACCATGTTACTATGTGTTATAGGTCTTTCTGGCCCCTTCAGATGTGAACAGATTGCTCTGATCTTTCATGTCTCAGGATTGGGCATTCTCTCTTAATGTTCCCCCCCTTGACCATAGTTGCACCATTTAATTACTCCACCTTTAGTTCTTCCTGTTCCCAGCCGTGTTCCATTTCCTCTGCCCTAATTTGCCCTTTGATAGTATGGCAGGAAGGTCCCCTACACTCATTATTCCAGATAGACTGATATTTAACAGGCATCACCTTCCCATTACGGAGTTTTACTGGTCTGTGTGTCTCCTTTTCCCACGCTCTACTCATCTTCTTCAGCACCCATGGCTCGGTATGTGTAGGTTCCAGTACCGTTTTAGATTCATCGGTTCTGTGAGACGCCGCTGTCCTCAACGATCTATTTGAGATTTCTGTTCATAAATGGTCCAGCTCTAATGCTGCTCCACACTTACCTGGGAACACAGTCCACTAAGTGGATGTAAATGCAGTGTGATGTTCATCTCTCCTGTGGTGACTTTTGACCAGTGTGTCATGACCCTTTGACCCTTTGTCATGACCCATAATAATGGTTATTGCGTTCTTCAAACGTTTACGTGTTTTTCCATCATGTCGTTGTATATCTCGTAAATCTAAATGCATATTTGGATGCAAGCACATTATAGTTAATTTCCTCTCCTCGGAGGCATCTAGGCCACGTAGTGCTCTCTGATGGTTGGTAGATTGGAAAAGCTCTCAAGGATCGTCTTGACAACACATGCACCGATATATATATATATATATATAACAATTTCCTTAAGTTGATGTGCCCTTAGCAGTGCGATTCGATTTGCTCCTCCTGCTGTCACCTCTCTGACAGTAGATCGATAACAGCATTCCCAGCAGTTTTCCCTCCACAGCCAGGGTGACCGACAGACTCCACATATTGTGGCAATTTTCCATTTCCTAACAGTTGTTTCTGAAGGTATCCACTCCAATTACACAGATCCAGGTCCTTTGGACTTGCAGAGCTTCTACCTACTATCCACCTATCTACCTGTGTGCACCCTGCAAGAATCCTTGACTCTATGAACAGACACTAATGGGAAAAGTATTACCCGATCTGACAATGGAGTCATCTCCACCTACATTTACTTTCTCAATAACCGTTAATTCCCCTACTAGGATAGCCTGATCTGCTTCATTGTACAGTGAATACCCCAGAATCGCCACTCTCTGGGAAAAGCAGTTCCTCCTCATCTCCGTCCACAACCTAAATCGTGAGGCTACGTCCCCAAGGCTAGTCTCATCTACCAGTGGAAACAATTGACTGTCTATCTTATCTATCGGTTTCATAGTTTTATATGTTTCTATGGCGTGTAACTCCAGTCCACAGTCTTCAAAGGAACGCTGAAAAGGAAGAAAAAATGATATTAAAGATAGAAATGGACCTGTTTCAGCAGATGCAAGAAATGCAGTCTCTATTAGGCGCCATCATCCTCAGCTCCGCCCTCCGATTATAAAGTAGGTATCACACTAAAGGAATATACTTTCACTCCATCGCTAAGGCGTTAAAGACTGTAGTAACCAATTGGAGGTGCGTGTTACAAAGGTTCCAGTAGAGTCCAAATCTGTTACTTTAACGGTGCTAATGATGATTATTGAGACTGATATTGTGCAACAAATCGTTCACTTAGTCTCAGGCCTATCTTTGGTCAGTGAGAGGAGTTAAAAGAATGTTTAAAACTTTAGAGATTCGGTCACGTGCTGGCGTCCTGATTTCAATATTTTGAATGCTAACTTGCGGACGGTACATAAATACAAGCGTCCCTTTGCTGTAGACTCGAAAGAATTTGGTAAATATTTTATAATTCTAATCATAGATTATGTGTTAGCTGTTAGTATGTCATGCTCCGCAATAGTTTCAAGTGTGATCGCATTGAGCATGTAAAATATTGCACACGGACTGGACATTTGTGAGTTCAGTTCAAAGAGAAACAAAGGTAATGCTTGCGCGAATCAACGGAAAGCTAGTCATGTGAATGTCAGGATTGTATTGAAAAGATATTTAAATTTATCCTTTCTTTCAGAATAACTGCCTGCTAATGTCTGCTTCATTGGTTAAAATACATTTCCAGGAACATGTGAATATCAGAGACTGCTTTTTTCGACATGTATAAAGTCTTAGTGCATGGGGGCCACAATCATCACATCTGGCTTCCCTTTGTTCTGTAGAACATTTGGTAAGGATTTTCTCTCTAGGAATTAAATGATTATTCTATATACGCCGGTAACTGACGACAGTTTGGAAGGAAGAACCGTTGGGCTTAGAATTTACTTTGCCTTACCTATGTATTAAGATTGTGTTCTTTTGTTTGTTTGCTTTGGTATTGATTTCAGAGTGACACACGAATTCCATATCGGCCATGTGAAATCAAGGTTAAAGTGATCGAGAAATTAATTTATCTATTCCAGTTAGGATAAGTCCGTTGTTCAAACGTAAATTGGCATTAAGACAAATTCGTATGTACTTGAATTGCGAATTTGAAATTCGCATTCTGGGAGGCTGGTTTACTTCGGGAGTACAAAAGGATGTTGTTGAATAATTTGAAATGCTGGTTCTGAGTTGCACGGTTGTAATGGAAAATACTGTTTTGACGTAATCATAGCATCTGCCCTGTAAAGAATAAACAGGATTTCAGTTTAGTGAGCGTGCAGTTCAAGAAGTCAAGTCAAGTCAAGTCAAGTCACTTTTATTGTCATTTCGACCATAACTGCTGGTGCAGTACATAGTAAAAATGAGACAACGCTTTTCAGGACCATGGTGCTACATGACACAGTATAAAAACTAGACTGAACTACGTAAAGAACAACAGAGCGAGAGAGAAAAAAACAACTACACTAGACTACAGACATACCCAGGACTGCATAAAGTGCACAAAACAGAGCAGGCATTACAATAAATAATAAACAGGACAATGGGGCAGTAAGGTGTCAGTCCAGGCTCTGGGTATCGAAGTGTCTGATAGCCTGGGGGAAGAAACAGTTGCATAGTCTGGTCGCGAAAGCCCGAATGTTTCGGTGACTTTTACCAGACGGCAGGAGGGGGAAGAGTTTGAATGAGGGGTCCGTGGGGTCCTTTATAATGCTGTTTGCTTTGCGGATGCAGCGTGTAGTGTAGATTTCCGTAATGGCGGGAAGAGAGACCCCGATGATCTTCTCAGCTGACCTCACTATCCACTGCAGGTTCCTGCGATCCGAGATGGTGCAATTAGCGAACCAGGCAGTGATGCAGCTGCTCAGGATGCTCTCAATACAACCCCTGCAGAATGTGTTGAGGATGGGGGTTAGGAGATGGACTTTTTCAGTCTTCACAGAATGTAGAGACGTTGTTGGGCTTTCTTTGCTATGGAGCTGGTGTTGAGGTACCAGGTGAATTCTTCGCCAGGTGACCAGGTAAAAGTTGATGCTTTTAACGATCTCTGCGGAGTAGCCGTCGATGTTCAGTGGGGAGTGGACGGTCCGTGTCCTCCTGAAGTCAACACCCATCTCTTTTGTTTTGTTCACATTCAGAGCCAGGGTGTTGGCTCTGCACCAGTCCGTTAGCAGCTGAACCTCCTCTCTGTAAGCTATCTCGTCATTCTTGCTGATGAGACCCACCACGGTCGTGTCATAGGCAAACATAATGATGTGGTTCGAGAGGTACGTTTCAGTTTGGATTCAGTATTTTTTGCTTTCGTCATCCGCCCTAACTCAGTAAAATATTCAACTGCTGCAGGACGTCACAGTAATGTCAGTCTCTCAGAACAGTATAAGAGCAGAGTCTAGATATCGTTGGAGAGTGAACTAAATATTATACCTTCCTGCCGGAAAATCTGCATCCACTGCCAAATCGGCTTTCCATTCGTTAGCCGGTTCTAAATCTATGCAGCCAGGTTTCACTAGATCCCAGGCCAACTGACGTTCTGAATGCGTGCACCAGAGGAAACCCAGTCAAACACCTTAGCAATTAATATACCTCAGGTCGACTGTTCTGACTTCTTCTGCTTACTTTTCACTTTTTCATGGAATTCATACTGGCACATAAGGGACGACCTGCCCTCTGAAAACTACGCTGACTCTACACAAACAGGATAGGTTTCTCCAGATACTCATACGTTCTGTCTCTAAGAACCTTTCCAATAGCTTGCCCACTACTGACCGCAAACACACTGGCCTGTAATTCTCAGGGCTACTTTACATTTCTTGAATAAAGAAATAACATTTGCCATTCTCTGTGGCCAGTGATGACGCAAATGTTGTGTCCAAAAGCCCAACAATACCTTCGCTCACTTTCTCCATTCACCTGGATTACATCATTAAAGCAGCGGGGAAAGATTTATTTTAATGTTTTGCCAGTTTCCAGCTCGTAATTCTAAGAGTCGGCATGTCCCAGTACAGCTTCCCTTTCTCGCTGTATCCACATTCATCAATGTCGCACTCACTGGAGAATACCGAAGCAAAGTATCATTAAGGGCCTTCAAAATGTTTCTGTACTTTTTAAAGTTAATTTTAAGCCCAATCCTTTGACTGCTTTATTTGATATTGTTGAGGAAAGAAATATAATTTTGGAGCCTTCTCATTTGCGGGTACAGGCCTTTATTTCTCTAATGGCTAGGAGGGTGATCTTGCTTCAAGAGGAGGTTGCGCCCCCCCCCCCCCATACAAATGCTTAATGTGATATTATGTCATTTTTTTAAATTTGGAGAAGATTCGTTGTTCGATTTCTAATTCCAAACAAGATTCTCAAACGTTAACCCTTTCTGAATTTATTTTATTTTAAAATTTGAATTGTTACTGTTATTAAAATAATGATCTGGGCAACTATTATTATAAAACACTGTATGGCAACGTACTCTTTTTTTTCACCAACCAGTTTTGTCTTGGTAGTGGATTTACATTTTAATAATTAAATTAACCATACTATTGTATTTCATAAGTCAATTTATTGTATTTCATGGATCATGAATATGGGTTACTGTGATTATATCGCTGTGATCTAGTTATAGTGCATTTGTCGATATCTTATTTTGATTAATAATAAATATCCTCATGAATGCTGCATTTGAAATTAATAAAAATATTGGAAAAAGAAAGAAAGAGAAAGAAAGAAAGAAAGAAAGAAAGAAAGAAAGAAAGAAAGAAAGAAAGAAAGAAAGAGAAAGAAAGAAAGGAAGGAAGGAAGGTAGGAAGGAAGAAAGGAAGGAAATATCGAAGCAAAGTATCATTAAGGGCCTTCATTGTCTCCTTGTCCTCCTGACACACGCTTGCACTTTTATCGCTGAAACATCGCACCCCGAAGAGTCCGGAAGTCATTTCACGCCCACCTCCCAGTGACTGAATTGACTTGAATTCCTACATCCTTCACATACATGAGGAATAAAACCTTTAGGTTACGTGTCCGTCTAAATGTGCAATGTGCAATCGCATTAATTTATAATAATTTATAATAAATAGAACAGTCAATGTGACATAGAACAACACTCAAATTAGCGTGAGTTAACCAGTTTGGTAGCCTGGTTGATAAAGCTGTCCAGAAGCCTGCTGGTCCTGGCTTTTATTCTGCGATACCGTTTAACGGATGATTATTAAGTCTCTGCGATTGTTTGGAAACCATTCATTTCAGGATGACCAGGGACATGATTGTTTGATTTTATGACATTTTGCCAAACCACCCGATGTAATTTAAAACTCTTATGAATACCAATTATTACACAATTATCTACACAGATGGCCATTTAACGTAAACACATACATCATTCCACCCTTCAGCTCTTGTCTGAATTTCCTCTGTGTCAGTGTATAGATACAAGTATTACTGCACATACTGAGAGTTTGCAACGTGAACCCAAATTGCTATAGTATATATGCCGGGGAACTCAAATATCTGTCCTGATAAAATTACTTTTCCAATTGCCATTTTAGGGAATGAGCTACATAGGGCATCCAAGGTAATATGAAATTAGCAGAAATTGCAAACAATAATATCATCGATTTTCTGCGGTTTTCTACCTCTGTATCTTTCTGATTATCGCTGCTCTTCCGAAGCCCTCTGCGGATTCTATTTGCCGCAATTATATGTCTGACTGTTAACCCATTGAAGACAAGAATTAAGCCGATTGGTAGCAAGGGTGTAACAATGCTATCCAGCAATTCGTATCCTTTCCACACGAGTAAAGAAGCGTATTCATGTGAGAAGGCGCAACGCCACGGTATGTTGTCAATAATGACGTAAGGTTCAATGGCAAAGTAAATGGGGACACTTCTCCCCCAGCTCACTATAGCCACGGTCACCATAATCACCGTTGCTGTTCTCTCAGTGTAGTACTGTTCCCCGAGTTTTCGACAACATATTGCAATGAAACGCTCGAAGGTAAAACTGACCCTAAACCAAACAGAAAAGTCCCTCGTCATAATAAATAATACACTCGTCACGGCGCATACAGGAGTGATGAGCAGGAATCTGGAATAAATGTAAATATTGTTGATCTGTTCCACTAAAGCAGCAACGATAACCACCATCAGATCCGCTGTTGCCATTCCAACCAGGTAACGGGTGATGCATTTGGAGAGTCCACATGTTCCCCTTAGTCGGATCATAATCGCCGTTAAATTAACTACAAGAAATTTGGAGAATGAAAAAAAAAAAAGACAACACAGTCTTATCGTTAGCTGCGTATTTCAGAACTCCCACCATTTTTCCAATGGCATTTTTTTTCCTACCTGGAAATGCGACTTCTATCGATTCAGAATGCTGAGCAAGTTGAAACTATGGAACTATGGCAATAGCGGCACCAACGTCAGTTATAGTTTAGTGGTTTATTCGACTGACCTATCAACTGAAATACTTCGGATCAAGGAAAGTGATCACTGTCGGTTCAGTAAGCTACGGAACTATGACAATATCGGCATCAACGCAATTGACTAAAAGAAATAAAATGAAAATATATGGAATCTGAATAAAGAAAGTATCACATGCTTGAATCTTCAATTCTGGAAACAGATTTCAGACGAAGATAGCATCTGTCCTCAGTAGAAGTCCAAGCAGTGTGACAGAACAAAAGGAAAATGACGACGGCACCATACATTGAGTGACCATTACCAGGGATACCGATCGCTACAGTTGCAGGGTAGAAAACGCCCGCGATGTAGTAAATCGCTGGCTATCCCATAATCCGTTAGAGGCAGCGTTCAGGTGTACGGAGCCATCCAACTGATCATATGGACTGGTGACTAGTTTTACGGAGTTATATACAAGTGCGAACAATTCCACTGAAGCAATTAGTGTGGTCATCATTCTTCTCATTAGGGACAACCAGCTGCACAAACACAGACATTAAAGAGTATTTCTCACTCTATTACCATGCCATGAATTGGTATCGCCAAGGGATGTTACAAGTTATTAACTTTTAAACAAAATATAGTATGCAAGTAGCTAATGTACTTTCCAAGACATCTGACGTCAGCTGTTGAAATGGGCCAATTTATGATCGGTGTTGTTTCTAACCTAGACAATCATCCTGAACAGTCAACATGGACAATCAACTTCAAACAGATTTATTTTGTCCCACTCAGCGGATCACATTCGCTTCTGACATTGATGGCGGGTCATTAGCTTGGCAGGTGAAATGTAGCACATTTTATTGAGGGGGAAGATAGGATCATTTTTTTCAGTCGCTGGTTTAAGTCGTTTAGAGTCATTTGTATGAAAAAAGTCACAGTATCTCCTGATGACATGCATCAAGATAGAACTCGCTGTACGTATGTTCTTCTCAGCATACAAAAGATATCGAAAGTAATATTCCAGTGACCTTTCTAAGAAAAAAGTTATGCACCCATACAAATTTAAATGCGGCTTGTGGACGGACTGATGAACGTCCTTTTCTGGAATAACAGAGAGTCGATGGTTGATTCTTTGATTCTGAGAAGGCTGCAACAGGGATTGGTGTTAGTCCGGTTGTTATTTATCATGCATGCTAATGACTTTGATGTCGAAGTAGATATCTGAATCAGAATAATTGAGGAGGGCTCCTCGGTTGGGAGCATTGTTTTAGCCAGGAACTCTATCCAAGTTCATCCAACTTCTTTTGTACGTCTTTATTTGACCACAGCATCTGGCAGTGCGCTTTTTGATTTCTATCTAAGCTTAGAGCTTGATGTTGACTGGCTGGGAAATGGGCTGAAAAATGCAGGTGGAATTTAATACAGACAAACACGTGGTGAAAACATGGTCTGCGTTGTGAGAAAAGATGCAACATGTCAAGGCGCACATACTGATTGGGTGGACTTTATTGTGCAGTATTTAAAATGTGACCTGGAGATACAGATCGATAATTACAGCAAATCGCCGTCACGAGCTGATCGGCTCTGGCTGAGCTTTCATCACATTGACCCTCATAATCAGATCACGGAGTACACGAGTTGGGACGTTATGCTGAATCTGCACAACACGTTGGTGAGGCCACAGATGGAATATCGTGGGTTTCTCTGTCCACCTACTTTCAGTTCTGAAATAACAATGAACTTCATTAATTTGCAAGGAAAAGTTCGGGAAATTAAAAGGGTGAATGCTGCCAGATATTCCCCATCCAGGGTCAATACTACAGACACTATAGAGAAGGGGTGTGGATACCAGAAATCGAGTGCAGAGTAGATTTACAAGGATGTTTCCCGGGTTTGAGGGCGTACCGTAGGTGAACAGTTTGTGTGTACTTGGCCTTTTCTCCATGTAGTGAAAGAGGTTGAGAGATTACCTGATAGAGGAGTATAAGATGATGAGAGGCATTGATCGTGTGCATAGTAAGAGGTTATTTTCTTCCCTCAGGGCTGAGATGGCTAGCACAAGAGGACACACGCTTAAGATGCTAGGGAATGGTACAGAGAAGATACCAGGGAAAGTTTTCACAAAGAGTCGTGTGTGCATGGAATGCACTTCCGGCAGCGGCGGTGAAAGCGGATACAATTGGGTCTTTCAAGAGACTTTTAGACAAGTACACGGAGCTGACAAAAATAGAGGGCGATACGCTCGGGAAAGTCTAGGGAGTTTCTAGAGAGGGTTACATGGTCGGCACAGCATTGTGGACCGACGGACTTGTGATATGCTGTAGATTTCTATATTCTATCCTTTGAGTGAATCTATAATTAGACTTGGGGAGAAAGTTAAAGTATGCAAGAAGTGTATGCAGCAGATGTTATTCACTCCGAGGGTCGAGCGCGTGTGGAAGGAACTGCAAGCCTAACTGGTAGATTCGGATTCAATTGTATCATTTCAGTTAAGCTTGTGTCGGTACGTGGATGAGAGAGAGCGGAGGATGCAGATAAATAGGGCAAAGCAGAAGATCATAGAGGAATGAGCTAGATGCGCCGAAGAGCCTATTTCTCTGCAGTAATAATCTGTGACCATGACTATCTCTGTTCCATTTCTCCATTCAGTGCCTTCTCGTTTTCCACCTCGACACCAGTTTCGTTAAACACTGCAGAATGAAATGTGATGAAGCGGGGTCCTTTGCTGGAAGGCATCAATAGTCCTATTGAGTTACAGAAGATTTAAGTGTGGTACATCCCATCGTACACTTGTTCCGTGTCATCTGTGGACACAAGGTAGGATATTTTAGGAGGCGAGTCACAGACCAAGTCTCCAACGTCAATCTATGCATCCTGTTTCAAGGCAGTTTGAAACTCTTTTTGCCAGCCTACCTGGGCTTCACTGGGCTCCGTTCTTAGAGACCTGCCGCAGATCCGTCTGGATAGGAACCCTGGAGAATATTTCCACATTAATGCGCCAATGTCAAAGGGCATGGATTTTTAGAGGGTGAATGTGAAGCGATACTGTTCGACAAAGAGGTGCCGAAATCTACTGTATATAGGGCCTCAAAAATCTGGAATGAAGAAGGACTTGCAGATGAAGTTAGGGCACATGTAACACTTGCACTGATAAGTGCCAGGAAAGAGATTAGTCTGGAGGGATAGTGAACAAGGGAGTGACATGATACCTGCAGAAAGGGCTGGGGGTGTGTAGAGAATTGTATCCCCGTTGCGGACGGAGGAAGTTACTATGGAGGAATGCTGGAGGTGTGCTAGGTGACAACATGAATATCTTTCTTTTTTTATCCATCTACAGGAAGGATGTGGAAACCATAGAAAGTGTGCAGAGGGAATTTACAAAGATGTTACCTGGATTAGGGAGCATGCGTTTTCAGATTAGGTTGGTGAACTCGGACATTTTTATTTGGAGCGACCGAGGATGTGCGGTGATATGATATAGTGTAGGAAATGATGAGAGGCATTGATCCTGTGGATAATCAGAGGCTTTTTTCCCCAGGACAGAAGTGGCTAGCACAAGAGGCCATAGTTTTAAGGTGCCTGGAACTAGAGTCTGAGGAGATGTCAGCGGTAAGTTTTTTTTTCCCCCAGTAATGCTGATAGCGTGGGACGGGCTGCCGGCGACGGCGGTGGAGGCTGATACGATAGGGTGTTTTCAGAGCCTCCTGGACAGGTACATGGAGCGTAGAAAAATAGAGAGCTATTTCCAAGGTAAGGACATATTCCGCAGAGCTTTCTGGGAGGAAGGGCTGGTTTTCTATGTTTCTGTGACGCTGGAGGAAGTTAAGTGTAAATTCTCCAGAACGTGAGACATAGATGTCGAGAAATATTCACTCGTTTCAGAGTTATAATATCGTTCAGTCAATCAAAGGTCAGGCAAATGGTTGCAAAATCAAAAAAATGAAACTTGCAATATAATCATAATTACTATCTGATTTAAATGAGAATGCAGGAAACTGCACCAAATTTCAAACGTTTGAGGATGGTTGATCAGGATTTTCAACTAGAGTTATTTAAGGACACGGTGCTATTTACTTGCTGGAAAGTGTTGTTCTGCCAACTCTACTTCAAAATTCCAGATGGCGTCTCTCCTGCCGTTGTCATCCTGAAAATGTTGTTATTGCGCTGGTCAAAGTAATATCGCAAATATTTATCATGCTAAATATCATCAACTACAACCCGCATTGAATTACTAACGGCTCAGTGTATCGTGGGTCTCCCATCTTCAGGAACACATATACATTAACTTCATATTACGAAAGGGATGTCGCATCCGGAATTTTCGATTTAGCAGACGATTTCCTTCCATGCTGCTCTGTTGTATTGGGAAATCGTGTACGAGGCAAGTTACAGCAGTGGTTTGGTTGGCCGCGTGAGTTTTTTTAAGAGGTCATTAGCTCTTAACCCAGCAAAGATGGAGAGCGTGCAGGCATGTCGGCTCGATTCAACTCGGGACCTCTTGCCCGGATGACACTGCGCTACCAGCCGGTTAACTATTTATAACATTTTAAAATGAAAGTCTTGGTGATTTTATTTTGTCTCGAAACTGAAGCTGATAATTTGAGAAATTTTAATAAATAATAACTTTCATAGCATGTACTACTTGCACTAAATACGTAACAAATCTGATCTTTACAGAGCACAGTGGCTCTGTGTTAATGACAGGGAGTTTTTTTTTAAAGCGGGTAAAATGTAATATATGTATATGTGTTCCTGAAGTTTCGTGACAAAATAAAATCTTCAAGCCTCTACATTTTAAAATGTTATAAACAGTTACTTATTTGCACCTCTGGTGGCGGGCCTGTTGTACTCTACCCAGAGGCAGCTCGTCCACTTTTAGGCCCCTCCTGACATCCAGCTCCTACCGGTGGCTCCAGGTAACTGTTTGCATCTGAGAGTGGCAACCCCCAGTACGGCGCTTCGACATGCGAGCTTAACCAGGTGAGGGTAGTCAGGAAACGTGAACCCTCGTGAGTTTGCTTACTCAAGCATTTGAAGCTAGTTCCCGGACTCGGCGGATGAGAGCAACTGCAAGATGCATTGATGAAGAAGGCGGTGCAGAAACCTTCATGGAGAGCGAATGGCAAAACAAGGCACAGAAGGCGTCATGGTTAAACGCTGCAGCCGAGGAGTTCTCCAATCTTGAAGTTCCTTCATGCCAATAGAACAAGTCTTTTGAGACCGTGAGAGTGGAACTGCCCTGTGCAACGGCTTTTTTCTTTCTTTTTGTTTTCTTTAATAATATTTTTATTGATTTCTTCTATAAAAGAAGACCGAGTACAGGAGTATATATATATATCATATATCAATTACAATATATTGAAATCACAATTATAGTCTCAATACCACATATTCATGTAAATTAAATTTAATCGTAATATTGAAAAGTGATAATTTTATTATACAAAAAAAAATCTAATCCCACTATCAAAAAAAGCTGTTTGGTAAAGAAAGAAAAAAGGAAAAAATAAAACATATTCCTAGCCAACATCTGTGTTTAATAGCAAATCAAGGTTTTTAATATAATCTACAAATGTTCCCCACCATGTTAGAGAGGCTTGTGTAGGTTCAGAAATTGAACAACGAATCTTCTCTAAATTTAAGCAAGACATCTCTATTTACCGACAAATAACTTCGATTGTCTGAACCTGTGTGCACCCTACTAGATTCCTTGACTCGCTGTGAACAGACAGTGATGAGATATGTATACCCGATCTGATCATGCAGTGATCTCCACCTACTTGTATTTCTCAATAACTGTTAATTCCCCTACTGGTGTAGCGTGCTCTGCTTCATTGGGCAGAGAATACCCCAGATTCGCCACTCTCTGGGAAAATCAGTTCCTCTCACCTCCGTCCACAACCTAAATCGTGAGGCTACATCCGCAAGGCTAGTCTCATCTACCAGTGGAAACAATTCACTGTCTATCTTATATGTTGGTTTCATTGTTTTATATGTTTCTATGGCGTGTAACTCCAGTCCACAGTCTTCAAAAGAACACTGAAAAGGAGGAAAAAATGATATTAAAGATAGAAATGGACCTGTTTCAGAAGATGCAAGAAATGCAGTCTCTATTAGGCGCCATCATCCTCAGCTCCGCCCTCCGATTATAAAGGAGGTATCACATTAAAGGAATATTCTTTCACTCCATCGCTAAGACGTTAAAGACTACAGTAACCAATTGGAGGTGCGTGAGACAAAGTTCCCAGTACAGTCCAAATCTGTTACTTTAACGGTGGTAATGACGATGATTGAGACTGATAGAATGCAGCAAATAGTTTACTTAGTCTCAGTCCTATCTTTGGTCATGATTGGAGGTGAGAGTAAGTTTAAGGCGTTAGAGATTTGGTCACGTGGTGACGTGATGATTTTAATATTTTGAATGCTAACTTGCGGAAGGTACATAAATAGAAGCGTCTCTCTACTTTAGTCACGAAAGGATTTCTTAAATATTTTATGATACTAATCATAGGTTATTTGTTAGCTATTAGTATGTAATATTCTGCGATAGCTTAAAGTGTGAACGTATTGAGAATGTGAAATATTGCACAAGAACCGGACATTTATGAGTTCAGTTCAAAGAGAAACAGAGGTAATGCGTGCGCGAATCAACGGAAGACTAGTCTTGTGAGTGTTAGGATTGTATTGAAAATATATTTGAATTAATCCTTTCTTTCAGGATAGGATCTAACTGCCTGCTAATGTCTGCTTCATTGGTTAAAATAAATTTCCAGGAACATGTGAATATCAGAGACAGCTTCTTTTTTCAACATGTATAAAGCCTTAGTCTGGGGGAGGGGGGCGCAATCACTCACATCTGGTTTCTTTTTGTTGTTTATAATATTTGACAAAGATTTTCACTCTAGGAATTAAATGTTTATTCTATGTACGCCAGAAACCGACCACAGTTTTGAAGGAAGAAACGTCGAGCTGAGAATTTGTTTTGCCTTACCTACGTATTTCGATTGCATTATTTTGGTTGTTTGCTGTGGTATTGATTTCAGAGTGAGACACGGATTCCACACTGGCCATGTGAAATTAAGGTTGAAAGGATCAATATATTAGTTTATCTATTCTAGTTTGGGTAAACCCGCTGTTCAAAGGTAAATTTATATTAAGACAAATCGTATGTACATGAGTTGAGAATTTGAAATTCGCATTATGGAAAACTGGTTTATTTCGGGAGTACTAAAGGATGCTGCTGAATAATTTAAAATGTTTGTTCTGAGTTGCACGGTTCTATTGGAAAATATTGTTTTAATGTCATCGTAGCATCTGCCCTGTAATGAATTAACAGGATTTCGGTTTAGAGAGCCTGCGGTTTCAGTCTGGATTCAGTATTTTTTTGTTTTCATCATCAGCCCAAACTTAGTAAGTTATCCAAGTGCTGCAGGACGGTCTCATTAATTTCGTTCTTTCAGAACACTGTAATAGCACAGTCTAGATATAGTAGTCGAGTGGACTAAAGATTATACCTTCCTTGCGGAACATCCCCACACACTGCCAAATTGGCCTTCCCTTGGTTAGCCAGTTCTGAATCTATGCAGCGATGTATCACTAGATCACAGGCCAAGTGACGTTCCGAATGCCTGTACCATAGGGAACTCAGTAAAACACTTTAATAATTAATATACGTCAGATCGACTGTTCTGACTTCATCTGCCTACGTTTCACTTTTTCATGGAATCCATATTGGCTCCAAAGGGACGACCTGCCCTCAGAAAACTATGCTGACACTCCCCAACCAGGATACTCTTCTCCAGATACTCATAAATTGTGACTCTGAGAACCTGTCCAATAGCTTGCCCACTACTGACCGAAGACTCATTGGCCTGTAATTCTCAGGACTACATTGTATTTCTTGAATAAAGAAGCAAGATTTGTCATTCTCTGTGGCCAGTGTTGGCGCAAATGTCATGTCCAAAAGCCCAGTAAAACATTCGCTCGCTTTCTCTAATCACCTGGATTACATCCCTTCTTGCACCGGGGAAAGATTTATTTTACTGTTTTCAAAATTTGCAGCTCGTATTTCTCAGCGTCTGCATGCCCAGTACAACTGCCCTTTTTCGCTGTATCCACATTCATCAATGTTGCTCTCACTGGGAAATATCGAAGTAAAGTATCATTAAGGACCTTCAATGTCTCCTTGCACTCCAAACACACGCTTGCACTTTTGTCGCTGATCTCTCCCACTCTCATCCCTCTGTTTTCCACCTACCTTAATGCGGCTCTCCGAGGCCTTCTCGTGGCCCTTTCTAACACTTCTAAGTCCATTGTTAATACCCTCCTGGCTACAATGTAACTTTCTATAGCCCTGCTGATCCTTTCTTCCAAAACCTTTAGTAGATTTATTTCTTCTTCTTGAAGAGGTGTTTCATATCGCTTATCAACCAGAGTTACGTTACACGGTCATCCGTTCGCCTCCTCAATGGAAGTAGCCTATATTGAATACAGTCCAGTTCTCCATTAACAATCTCCACATTTCTGTTGTACAATTGAGGGACACATCACTTCCCAAATTCGTCTACCAAGATCCTACCTAGTAACATCAATTAAAAAACTATCCTAGAGGAAGGTATTAGTAAATGTGGAATAGCTGTGCTCTATCGTTCTGAAATACTGATCCGCGGAGAGACCTGTCAACTGACCCATCTCACTTTCCAGTACTAGTTCTAGGATGGATTGTTCGCTCCACAGCCTGCCCGTTTATTGTGCCAGGACTCCTTCCTGGGCACAACTGAGAGACTCTGTCACGTCTACACCTCTTAACGCGAGGAAGTTCCCATGAAGTTGCCTGTGACAACAGCCGTGTTAATATGGCAGCTGTGCAAAATTTATCTCCAGATCTGTCACCGTCTCTGTGCGTTGTATTCGTTTTGTGATGGGAGATCTGTACCAAATACTCTCAAACGAGAACACACACAAAATGCTGGTAGAACACAACAGGCTAGGCAGCATCTATAGGGAGAAGAAATGTCGACGTTTCGGGCCGAGACTTTTCGTCAGGACTGCAGCATCTGCAGATTTCCTCGTGTTTACTCTCAAACGAGTGTTTGTTCCCTTCGTACTTCTGATTGCTACTCACAGTCTATTAACATACAATCCCATCACAGTGTCCTCCCTTTTCTGCAGTTGTGATACTATCACACTCTCTCTGTATTTAAAACGTTTTCCCTTTATTCCCTTTTACCCGACTATGAGCGTTTCGAAACATCGCACCCCGAAGAGTCCGGAAGTCATTCCTACCCTTGTGATTGAATTGACTTAATTTCCTACATCCTTCACATATATGAGGAATAAAAACTTTTAGGTTATGTCTCCGTCTAAATGTGTAATTTGCACTCACAGTAATTTATAATAATTTGTAATAAATAGAACAGTCAATGTAACATAGAAAAGCACTCAAATCAGCGTGAGTTAATCAGTTTGGTAGCCTGGTTGATGACGTTGTCCCGGAGCTTGCTGGTCCTGCCTTTTATTCTGCGGTATCGTTTCACGGATGATTGTGAAGTTCCTGCGATAGTTTGGAGATCATTCATTTCAGGATGACCAGACACATGACTGTTTGATTTTCTGAATTTTGCCAAACCTACTGATGTAATCTAAAACTCCGCTGAATACCAATTATTACACAACTATCGACACAGACGGCCATTTAACGTAAACACATTCTTCATTCCATTCCTCAGCTCTTGTCTGAATTTCCTCTGGGTCAGTGTATAGATACAAGTATTAGTGCACATGCTGAGAGTTTGCAACATGAACCCGCATTGCTGCAGTATATACACCGGGGAACTCAAATATCTGTCCTGATAAAAATAATTTTCCGCTTGCCATTTTAGGGAATGAGCTAAATAGGGGATCCAAAGTAATATGAAATTAGTAGAAATTGCAAACAATAATATCATCGATTTTCTGCGGTTTTCTACCTCGGTATCTTTCAGATTATCGCTGCTCTTCCGAAGCCCTCGGCGGACTCTATTTGCCGCAATTATATGTCGTACTGTTAAACCATTGAAGACAAGAATTAAGCCGATTGGTAGCAAAGGTGTAACAGTGCTATCCAACATTTCGTATCCTTTCCACACGGGTAAAGTAGCGTATTCTTGTGAGAAGGCGCAACGCCACGGTATGTTGTCAATAATGACGTAAGGTTCAACAGCAAAGTAATACGGGACACATTTCCCGCAGCTCACTATAACCACAGTCACCATAACCACCGTTGCTGTTTTCTCAGTGCAGTATCGTTCCCCGAGCTTTCGACAACATATTGCGATGAAACGATCGAAGGTAAAACTGACTGTAAACCAAACAGAACAGTCTCTCGTGATAGCAAATAATACCATTGTCAGCGCGCATACAGGAGTGATGAGCAGAGATCTAGAATAAATGTAGATATTGTTGGTCTGTTCCAGTAAAGCATGAAAGATAATCACCATCATATCCGCTGTTGCCATTCCAACCAGGTAACGGGTGATGCATTTGGAGAGTCCGCATTTTCCCCGTGGTAGGATCACAATCGCTATTAAATTAACTACAGGAAATTTGGAGAATGATAAAAAAAAACAGAATTATTGTTAGCTGCATTTGTCTGAAGTCCCACCATTTTTTTCCAAATGGGTTGGCGACTTTCTGAAAGATTAGAGCCGGGCATCTGATATTCACGTCTCAATTACCAGTGAAGGTCGATCGCTCCATATGCAACACGATTTCCATTACTTGAGGTGAAGTAACTGAAGGGATTAATTGTAGTGAAATTCTGAGATTAATGCATAAGTTATAATTCAGTGGTTATGTTTATTCGACTGCAGGTCAGTTGCTACAACTTTGGATCAGGAAAAGCGACCA
This sequence comes from Hemitrygon akajei, assembly GCF_048418815.1. Taxonomy (NCBI): domain Eukaryota; kingdom Metazoa; phylum Chordata; class Chondrichthyes; order Myliobatiformes; family Dasyatidae; genus Hemitrygon; species Hemitrygon akajei. The sequence goes on along the minus strand of NW_027332026.1, from coordinate 749,481 downwards.
CTGTCGATTCAGAAAGCCGAACAAGTGAAACTATAGAACTATGGCAATATCAGCACAAACCCAATTGACAAAACGAAATAATAAGCATAAAGCAGAAAATATATGGAATCTGAATAAGAATCTATCATGTACTTGAGTCATGTAATTTCAGACGAAAATACCGTCTGTGCTCAGTAAAACTCGAAACAGTGCGGCGGAACAAAAGGAAGATGACGATGGGACCATACACTGAGTGACCAGCTCCAGTAACTTACCAGGGATACCGATCGCTACGATTGTAGGATAGAAAACGCACGCGATGTAGTAAATTGTTGGAGATCCCATATTCCGTTAGAGGCAACGTTCAGTTATACGGAACGATCCAACTGCTCACTGGTGTTACAGAGTTATATACAAGTGAGAGCAATTCCACTGAGGCAATTAGTGTGGATATGATGTCTGTCGCATGAGGGCCAAGCAGCTACAAAAACAGTAAATGCAAGTGTTTTTCTGACTCTATTACCGTGCCATGAATTCGTATCCCCAAGGGATATTACAAGTTATTAACTTTTAAACAAAAGATAATATGAACGTTGCCGACATACTTCCCAAGACAGCTGACGTCAGCTGCTGAAATGGGCCACTTTATGATAAGTGTTGTTTCTAACATAGACAATAATCGTGAACAATCAACATGGACAATCAACTTCAAACAAAATGATTTTGTCCCATTCAGCGGACCACATTTGCTTCTGACATTGAGGGCGGGACATTAGCTTGGCAGGGGAAATGTGGGACATTTTATTGCGAGGGAAGATAGGATTTTTTTTTTCTCGGCCGGAAACGTCGACAGCGCTTCTCCCTATAGATGCTGCCTGGTCTGCTGTGTTCCACCAGCATTTTGTGTGTGTTGTTGTTTAAATTTCCAGCATCTGCAGATTTCCTCGTGTTTGATCATTTGTTTCTGTCGCTTATTCTCGACATTTCGTGACATTTGAATGAAGAAAGTCAGAGTATCACCTGATGACATGCATCAAAATAAAACACATTGTGCGCATGTTCTTCTGAGCATATAAAAGAGATGGAAAGTGATATTCCAGGGACCTTTTCAAGAAGAAGATTTGTCCCCACGCGAATTTAGAAACGGCTTTAGGACGGTTTGATGAGCGTTCTTTTCTGGAATAGCAGGGAGTCGATAGTTGATTCTTTGATTCTGACAAGACTACAGCAGGGATTGGTGTTAGGCCCGTTGTTATTTATCATGTATGCTAATAACATAGATGTCGATGTAGATATCTGAATCAGAATAACTTTATGACAACTCCTAGGTTGGGAACATTGTTCCAGCCAGGAACTCTATCCAAGCTTGTAGCTTGATGTGACTGGCTAGGAAATTATTTTTTGCCATTACTTTTACTTTTTCCATTTGGCTGAATAAAGTAGGTGGCATTTAATACACGCGATTGTGAGATGATCTGCGTTGTGCGGAGAGGGACAACAGATTCCGAAGCACATATTGAATATGTAGACTGTAGTGCGCTGCATTTAAAAAAGAGACCTGGCGATAGACATCGATAATTACAGCAAGTCAGTGTCACGGCACATCGGCTCGTATTGAGCTCTGATCCCATTGGCCTTCACAATGAGATGACTGAGTACGCGAGTTGGGACGTTATGTTGAATCTGCACAACACGTTGGTGAGGCCACAGATAGAATATCGTGGGCTCCTCTGGACACCTCCTTACAGTTTTCAAATATCAATAAGCTTCAATAATTTGCAAGGAAGAGTTCCGGAAATAAACAGGGTGAATGCAGGCAGACTTTCCCCACCCAGGGTCAATACCACAGACACTATAGAGAGGTTGTGTGGATACTAGAGAGACAGTACAGAGGAGATTTACAAGGATGTTTCCTGGATTGGAGGGCGTACCTTAGGTGAACAGGCTGTGTGTACTTTGCCTTTTCTCCATGTAGTAACGGAGGATGAGAGGTGACCTGAAAGAGGTGTATAAGATGATGAGAAGCATTGATTGTGTGCATAGTCAGAGGTTCTTTTTATTTCCTCAGTGCTTAAATGGCTGAAACAAGGGGGTAGAGTTTTAAGGTGCTTGGACATAGGTACAGAGAATATACTATTGGTATGTTTCTCACAAAGAGCGTGGTGTATGCAAAGAATGCACTGCCAGCGGCGGTGGTGAAAGCGGATAAAATTGGGTTTTTAAAAAGCCTTTTAGACAGATACATGGAGTTTACTAAAATAGAGGGGGAGGCGCTCTGGAAAGTCTAGGGAGTTTCTAGAGTGGGTTACATATTCGGCACAGAACTGCGGACCGAATGGCCGTTAATATGCTGTAAATTTCTATGTCCTATGTTAATCCTTTGAGTGAATCTACAACTAGAGCTCATGGGCCTGGGGAGAACGTTAAAATATGCAAGAAGTCTATGTAGTTACTCACTCCGAGGGTCGAGCTCGTGTGGAAGGAATTACAAGCCTAACTGGTAGATTCGGATTCAATTGTATCATTTCAGTTAAGCTTGTGTAGGTACGTGGATGAGAGAGCGCGGAGGATGCAGATAAATAGGGCACAGCGGAAGATCATAGAGGGATGAGCTAGATGAATGCAACAGCCTGCTTATCTGTAGTAATAATCTGTGACTTCATGACTATCTCTGTTCCATTTCTCCATTCAGTGCCTTCTCGTTTTCCACCTCGACACCAGTTTCGTATGTGCAGAACAGAGGTGTGTTCAAACTGACATTTCAATTTCATTCTCTTCTGCTTTTGTGGAACAAAACTTTCCGTGTCTTTTGTGGAACTCGGACCGATGGGCGGTCCGCGGCTTATTGGAAGAACAAAGTCTCACCGTTCTACATCTAGTGTGGAACTTGTACCAATGTGTAGCCCTCGGTTGCCTGGAGAAAGCCTCAAGTGTGTATCTATCGTGTGACTGGTGTCGATGTGCGGCCCACGGCTCACTGGGGGATGGCTCGCCTCTCTGTACCCATCGTGGAACTGGTATCGATGTACGATGTGCGGGACTGTTATTATCACTGTGGGCTGACTCATCACTCTGTATCCATATGTGGAACGGGTATCGATGTGCAATGTGCGGGACTGTTATTATCACTGTGGGGTGACTCACCACTGTATCCATTGTGGAACTAGTATCGATGTGCGATGTGCGGGACAGTTATTATCACTGTGGGGTGACTCATCACTCTGTATCCATTGTGGAACTGGTATCGATGTGCGATGTGCGGAACTGTTATTATCACCGTGGGGTGATTCACCACTCTGTACCCATTGTGGAACTGGTATCGATGTGCGATGTGCGGGACTGTTATTATCACCGTGGGCTGACTCACCACTCTGTACCCATTGTGGAACTGGTATCGATGTGCGATTTGCGGGACTGTTATCATCACTGTGGGGTGACTCACCACTCTTGTACCCATTGTGGAACTCGTACTGATGCGTGGCTTTCGGCTTCTTTTAGACGATCTCAGCGCTGATCAAACGCTTTTCCATTTTCACACTTTGAATACGATGGCGCTGACTGCTCTATCATCGCCTTGTGATTCAACTTTTCTTTTAAATTGTTTTTTATCTGTAGCTCGGAAACAGCTGCCATTTGCTGCGACAGCAATTCACTCAATTCCTACTCTGCCATTTTATTGTCAACTGCGCCAGTCATCAATACATCCGTTTCATTCATCAATAGATCAACGCGTATCAATGTTTGATTTGTTGATTTCTGCGATATTTGTGCTCTTACCAACACGTCATTTGTTATCTATCTCCAGTTGCGCCACCGGAGGCAATGATTTTTAGGATTGCAGCCTTTCAACTCGCGAACGGGAAGACGGGGTGAAGAACAGTGACGGACGGAGATATATTTCTCGGCAAAGCATGTTTCTGACTCTCACGGGGACTCTGAGATGGTGATGTTTCCCGGCAAATGTGGTCAATGCTCAGACGCTGGAGGTGCTGCCTGGACGAGCACTGTCCACCGACACACTGCAGAATGAAATGTGATGAAGCGGGGTCCTTCACTGGATGGCATCAACATTCCTATTGACTTGCTGAAGATTTAAGTGTGGAATATTCAATCATACTCTTGTTCCGTGTCATCCGTGGACACAAAGTAGGACATGGTAGATGGTGTGTCACAGAGCAAGTCTCCAATGTTAATCTCCCTCTCGCAATTCCATCCTCTTCCATTCCCCACTCTGGCTTCCCTCTTCTTCTCACCTCCCCTCCCTCTGTTGCCCTTTCTTAAACCTCCATTATTAAGGATCTACAGCACCCAGGGCATGCCCTTTTCTTATAGACCGGCCGCAGATCCGTCTGGATAGGAACCCTGTGAAATGTTTACACATTCATTCGCCAATATTACTAAGCAGGGATTTTAGAGGGTGAATGTGAAGCGATAGTGTTCCACAATGCGGTACCGTAATCTACTGTATATTGGGTCTCAACAATCTAGACTGAGGGAGCACGTGTAGATGCAGGTAGGACACATGTAAGGCACTGATAAATGCCAGGGAAGAGATTAGTCGGGAAGGATAGTGGACAAGGGGGTGACGTGATACCCGCAGATTATGCAGAACGGGCTGGGGGCCTTGTAGGGAATTATATCCCCGTTGAAGACGGAGGAAGTTACGAAGGAGCAGTGTTGAAGGCGTGTTAGGTAACAATATGAAGATCTTTTTCTCCAGCTATAAGCAGGATGTGGAAACCATAGAAAGTTTGCAGAGGAGATTTACAAAGATGTTACCTGGATTAAGGAGCATGCCTGACGAGAATAGGTTGAATGAACCCTGCTTTTTTTCTTTGCAGCGTCTGAGGAAGAGCGGTGATCTGTTCGAGGTGTATGGAATAGTGAACGTGTGGATAGCCAGAGGCTCTTTGCCAGGACTGAATTGGCTAACACGAGAGGGCACAGTTTTAAGGTGCTTGGAAGTAGGTACTGAGGAGATGTCAGCGGTATGTTTTTTTTTCCACAGTGATGGTGATTGCGTGGAATGGGCTGCCGGCAACGGCGGTGGAGGCAGTTACGGTAGGGTGTTTTCAGAGACTCCTGGACAGGTACATGGAGCTTAGAGAGTTATATATAACTCCAGGTAATTTCCAAAGTAAGGACATGTTCGGCACAGCATTGTAGGACGAAGACTCTGTATTGTCCTGTAGGTTTTCTATGTTTCGATGACGCTGGTGGAAGGGAAATTCTCCAGAAGGTGAGCCATTGATATCAAGAAATATTCATCCGCTGATAATTATTTCAGAGTGATAATATTGTTCAGTCAATCAAAGGTCAGGCAAATGGCTGCAAAATCAAACAATGAAAACGGCAAAATAATGATAATTACTATCTTAATTCAATGAGAATGCAGGAAACTGCACGAAATTTCAAGCTTGTGAGAATGGTAGATATGGATGTTCAATTCGAGTTATCTAAGGACACAGATCTATTTACTTGCCAGAAAGTGTTGTTCTGCCAACCAAGCTACAAAATTCTAGATGGTGTCTCTCCTGTCATTCTCATCCTGAAAATGTTGTTTTTGTACTGGTCAAATAAATATCGCAAACATTTATTGAATATCATCAACTACAACTAACGGCTCAGGGTATATTGTGGGCTTCCCATCTTCAGGAACACAAATACAGTAACTTCATATTACGAAAGGTATGTCGCATCTGGAATTTTCCAGTGAGCGAATTATTTCCTTCCACGCCGCTCTGCCGTATTGGGAACCCGTATACGAGGCAAGCTACAACAGTGGTTTGCCACTGCCTTTGGCCGGGTGAGTTTTTAAAAGAGATCAACAGCTGTCTTAACCCAGCAAAGACGGAGAGCGTGCAAGCGTGTCGGCTGGTTTCAAATCGGGACGTCTCTCCCCGAAGGCCAGCACTGATGTCACTACACCACCAACGGGCTAAATGTTTATTACATTTTACAATGAATGTCTTGGAGATTTTATTTTGTCACGAAACTTAATCTCTGTTAATGACAGGGATTTCTTTTTAAGCGGTGAATATGTAATATTTGTATATGTGTTCCTGAAGGTGGACTGACAGTTACTGTATTCACCGGAGAGATACCATTTGGAATTTTGTAGCTGAGTTGGCAGAACTACACTTTCTAGCAAGTAAATAGACCTGTGTCCTTAGAAAACACCAATTGAAAATCCTGATCAACCATCCTCACACGCTTGAAATTTGGTGCAATTTCCTACATTCTCATATAATTCTGGTCGTAATCTTCATTATTTGGCTGATTTCATTGTTTGTTTTTGCACAATATACATTTGCTTCATATTACCCGCTTCAAAAAACTCCTTGTCATTAACTGGGAGTCATTGCGCTCTGCTAAAGTTCAGATGTGATACTTATTTCGTGCACGATGTACATGCTATGAAAGTTACTAAGCTTAAGATTCGTGACAAAAAAAAATCTCCAAGACTCTTCATGTTAAAATGTTATAAACAATTACATATTTGCACCTCTGGTGCTGGGCCCGTTGTACTCTACCCAGAGGCAGCTCGTCCACTTGTAGGCCTCTCCTGACATCCAGCTCCTACCGGTGACTCCGAGCTACTGTTTGCATCTGAGAGTGGCAAGCCCCAGGCGTTTCGACAGGCGGGCTAAACCCGGTGGGGGTAGACAGGAAACTTGAACCCTCCTGAGTTAGGGATTTGTTTACCCCAGCATTTGAAGCCAGTTCCCGGACTCGGCGGATGAGATCAAGTACAAGATGCATTAACCAAGAAGGCGTTGCAGAAAGCTTCATGAAGAGCGAATGACAAAACAAGGCATAGAAGGCGACATAGCTACCACTACAGCCGAGGCATTCTCCAATCTTGACGTTCTTTCCTGCCATTGGATCAAGACATTTTAGGGCCGAGAGACGGGAACTGCCCCAGAGCAACAGCTTTTTCGCTATGAAATTCTTCCTTCACAAGTTACACCATCATCGGATACGATAGACAGTTAACACTGCTGCAAATAGTTAAATAGGAGTTAGGAATTAAACAACAAACAGATCAACTGGCACATAACCCATTGATAATTCTTTCAGAAATTTACCCTGCACAGTTTTCACTGTCATTTCAAGTACACATCGGTTTTCTAGTTATAATTCTGCATATTCCATAGAAATTGTCACCACGACTATTTCAAAGAAAGAGATTTTCAGTTATTCGCCAATGGGCGTAAATAAATAGATAGACAGGTGCATAATTAGATAGATAGATCGATTGAGAAGGATTACATTTACGAGACAGATAATTTGATTTTTCTGGGCTGTGAAGAGAAACAGAGGTTATTTCCCTCCTTCCAAGGGACCCATTACTACAATGAACATGACTACAGGAACATCACTGCCCACGCGGTGAAACCAGTGCTGATTCTACCGAGCCACCGAACACATGTCACTTCTTTCCCAGATCCCTCAATTCTACAATGAAATTATCACATCACATTCATTCCCACGATCCCTCAGATTGAGAATGCCACTGCTTATTCAGAAACATCTTCATGTATTCTGGTAAATTCATTGCTTGTCCAATCTCATGATGGATAGCGAAAACAATATGTATGACCATAAAATCATATCAATATCCCTCTTTATAAAAATGCTCTTCAGCACAATCATACTATTAGTGATTATACCTTGCAATCAGTGATCACTCTGTCGCTGGATTTGTGAACGTATTGGTTATGTATTTCTTTGTTAATGCCCACTGCCTTGCAGCAAATAAAATGCTGATAACACACAAATTACAAACTGAAAAATCAATGCCTCAAATAAGTAATCATTAATCAGGAGATGGTTGTGCGTTGTGGAGAGTTTTTCCGTGCAACTTAACGTTCAAAGGAGAGAGCTGTATGGTCAATGTACCAACGAGTAACCGAAACATCAGTGGACGTAAAGATATTTAACCTCGGCTTTTGTTGTTATTTTCGTACTCATATCAGGTGTGACCCAGAAGATAAGGATACATATTCACTCATTTTTGTCCTATCATCATCTTGGGCCATGTTTATATTTCGAGGCACCGGCACATTTTTATTTTCGTACATCCAAATGAAATTCAGTGTTGTTTATTTGCGAGTCCTGTTGCACTCTTATATTTAGTTAGTTAGTCTGCACGGAAGAAAATCCGGACATTGTTCAGTGGGTTGACAGATAAAGAACCTCAATGTCGAAAATAGGTGCCACTTCGTGTTCAGAGGGATCAGATAATGGAAACCACCGGGGAACATGAGAACGCCGAGTTTTCATCATCTTTACACAACCGATATGATTTCCTCTGGTGTCTCATACCAGCATTAAAATAGTGAATGTAATTGTTAACATTCCCTGTTTCCGTGTAAACATACGTTAGGAATGTTTAACCTTTCGAAAAATATTGTGCTGCGTGCGTCGAATAAACGTGTATGCTTTCCGTTGTTTCAAACTGATGGTTTAGAACAACAAGAGAGAATGATCGTACATCACTAGTCAGATTAATTACAGTGACGTGAGCTGCAGTTAACCCGTTATTGTTTGGCTCTTGCAGAATCGCGAGATACGCTAAGTTATATGTTTGTGTACAATAAAATTGAGAGAGTTTTTTAGGATTTTGAAATAATTTGCAACCTAAAACACAACCTGATGAATATGTACACACTCCAGAAGGTGAGAGATGAAAACAGGAAGAGATGTCTTTCTTGTTCAGCTCTTTGCCTTTTCCTCCTGTCATATCCCAGATTGCGAAACGTATTTTCATTTGTGAGACGAAACGGAATTTGCTACATTTAAAATGAATTCCGCTCACAAGGATTTTTTTTTTTTGATATATCCGTTCAAATTTAAATCTGGATTCGCATGGGGATCTATCGGGCACCGTCATGTTACTTAATCTGCCAGCATCAGGGAATCATTTTATTCCCCTTTTACCCTACGCATTGAGATCCCGACCATTATCCCCCCTCTGATACCATTGAACAAATCGGAAACATGCTCACGCACACCATTTCCTTTGTAAACCTCGTTATTTCAGCGCTTACTCACATTAAACTCAGAGAAGAGCCAAATACCATGATAATGTCTCCATGCACGATTATTCTGACATTGACCATGAAAAATGTAATTCACATCAGTTCGTCGTGTCTTTGGTACTGTTCGGTTCCATTTCATGCCCTCTGTTACAGCTTGCACCATTCTATCAGGAATTCCAATTGTTATTGAGACAAGTGGAGTGACATCGAAACAAGGTGATTAATTGCACAATCTATGTATAGCATCGAGTGATTATTCTTAGTTTAATGTAACAGGGAAAAAAATCAAAGAGCAAAATCGAAGGGAAATGAACATCAAATTCTTGTTCTTCGCAGACAGCCACGGTAGCAGTATCATACGCCAAAAGATGAGAGACGGAACAAAATTTAGAAACCCGAACGCATCCCCCTATTCGCCTCTCACACGCACAAACAGCAGCAAAGCATCGACCGACCCGCTCCTACACTGATCCAAGCAAACCGCACGGGCACACTCCACCAACAAAACAAGCAATAGCAAACTCCCAGGAACAAAAAAAATCAAACATGATTTCACACGACAACAAAAACTAATCGTTAATATGGACGAGTCAGCTCGCTCTCTCACTCTCGTTCTCTTCCTCCTCCCACCCCCCCCCCACCCACCCCTGCACCGCACCCCTTCGTAATAAAGGATCCGAGAAGTGCCGCAGAATCAGAGTGGAGACTAATACAATAACAAAAATACTCTCACTGATGGAGGACGTGAAAGTTTGTGCGTCGTGTTTTTTTTTCAATTTCTTTGACTCGAGAATCGAAAGCACACCCCATCCCAACAACACCAGAAAGAGATCGCGAACGGGCAATCCGACTGCAGAGGCCTCCAACGGGTGATCCAGTATTCGCGATATTCAGACCAAGACACCTGCATAGAATCGGTTTCTTCCCTGGTGTCGCAAATTCTCGGAAGCCACAAGGTGCGTTTGAATTCCAGTACGCATTTTGGGATATTTAAAGACAGCCGGTTCTTTACTGGCACAGACAGACCGCTGCATAAAATCCCCAACAGTGGGGACCATTGCCGTAAAGAAGCTAAATTTGATAGCAGCTGTATGTTAGGCTATTCCCGGAACTCCATCCACCTTGAAAAGGAACAGACAGACGCTAAAGTTAGAAATTAAGCGGTTTCTGCAGATGAGCTCGAAGAAGCCGCTTTCTTGCTCCATCTTGGCATCACCCACTTACCACACCCCAAGCGCCCAAGCATTTTCTTGTTGAGCACGGAAAGAGGGAAAAGTCGGGATGTTTTATACGAATCCTGATGACAGACCAGCCGTTCAACATTTACCATGGGAATGAAGAATACACTCAATTATCTTAATTTAACTTGTGAAGAAAAATCATGAATAAGTTTAAGTAACCTGCCGTATATGCCATTTTATCAAACTTGGTAGGCTTATGGGATCAGTTAAGTGACACTAAGTTGGCCCTGATTGAAAAAAATCAGGCAGAAAGCAGCCAGTTTATTCCGTACGCAACTGAGTGCTTAGGGCATACTTCAGGCGTTCAATAATGTTTGTCTTCTGACGAACAAAGGTAATAGCAGCAAAAACCGGCCATCCCGGCGCTCAGAACTCTCCACAATTCGGTAAGGCCGTAACAGACATTTAGCATAATGACTCAGGTTCCATAGCTTACTGGATAACGGACCAAATGTCCTGACTACATCTCGTTGCGTGGCATTGATCAAGTGTGAAATTCGTCAAACATCAACGCCCGACCGCTCGCGGTTTCAGCTCACATCCATGGGTGAATCTAAGGAAGACCATTGGCCCCAACGGCGAATGATTTGCTGCATTTCCGGAAAGAGCTTTATTTCTATTTTTTAAGTCTCCCTTTTTTCCATTTCAAGGTTCTTTTGAAGACCCTGACCTGGGGTTACAAGCTGACTTCGTTTCTTGGCGGAAATGGGATCCGCCCTCGTGGCCTCACGACCGGCCGCTTTTCGATAAACAAGAGATGTGGCCTGTAAGAGTAGCGTATATTCAGGGTTCCGGATTTCCGTGGCCCTGGAGCTGAGCCGATGAAAGGCCGGTGCCGCCGCCGCCTGATGCGTCGTTGGAGACGCAAGATCATACGTAGCGAGCTGGCTGCTGGCTGTGTGCCCAGAGACCGAAGTCCTTTGGACACAGATCTCGGAAGAAGCAACGCAAGACACTTTTCTGGTATGTTGAATAGTGGGTGAACTAGTAGTGTTAGGGGTACTGCAAGATTATGTCTTTCTTGATGCTTTGCTGCAGGCCTGAGTGCCTGGTGGTGGGTGACGATGCTTTTTTTGTCGGTTGGGGTGGTTACTTTGCTGTTGAATAGGAGAGCGGGGCTAGGGAGAGGGGTACTTCCAAGTTCTAGCATTAATATTCTTTGGGGCACTTTTCTCTTTTCCTTGATGTTTGCGAAGAATTTCAGGATGTATACATTGCTCTGACATTAAATGTACCTGTTCAAACATATTGCTTCTAATCTGCAGTGAATTCAGATGCGTTCTTCTGTATCTTTCTCAGCAAAGGAAAGCCTCAACACAGCAAGCAATCCTTAAAGCCTTCAGTGGACAGTTTTGAAAGGAGCTACAACACTTTCCATATTTAAACACAACACGACGCTACGTTCCAGCGTGATGACATCAATGTTCTTTCCAATTATACCAACAAGTCTACAAAAAAAACAAAAAAATACAATCATTTCTTCTGCTCTCCTGTCTGTATTCCTTCCGGTCTGCCATTACGTTTGCATAAAGTCGACCTTCCGGAATTCACAAAATATCACCAGGTTTTGGGTAAAATATCTGTCTGATTAGATTCCAGGTTCTTCCAATGATGACGTATTACAGTACAGAAACAGGCATTTCGCACAGATTTTCCTTGCTCTACAAGGTGCCTTCATGCAGAAATTTCAAATGATCGTCTTTTGCCTGTACTGCATGTTCCTGTCTGGATGTCTATTTACCTTAATTCTCAGCTTAGCGATTTCCACCACATCTTCCGGTTCCGTAAAGTCTCTATAGTCTCTGTAGACAGATTGATCCTTAGGCCCCCTTTAACACTTTGATTCTCACTTTAACACTCTGGACTCTAACTTGGACCCCCTTACATTGAAAAATGTAATTTTCGATTTATCTTATCTTCTACCCACGGAAAGTTAGAAACCGCTCTAGATACACCCGCCAGCCCCAGTTACTACAGGGAGATAGCCGCAGCCCATCAATCTCTAGTAAACCCCAGTCATGGCAATAATCTTGTCTACACCGTCCGTAAGCTAATCGGAGCTCAACCGGAGTGTTATGTAACGAGTACATGCGATATGCTACTCGTATACCAGTGGTTGTGGCAAGCTTTCTCGATGAGTTTCACGTCTGGGTCTCTGGACAAACATCGGCAGTTGAATTCAATTGCCCTGTTCTGGCCGAAATGCTTCTCTCCTTCAGACGTACAGGGTACAGGTGCTTCAAGTGCTGCAAATGCATGTCGCCTTGTCTTCCAGCTGTGGGTGATGTCTGCGAATCAATGAACATCTTGTGGAGTGTTGAGGAGCCCTGCTTACCGACGGTGAAATAACGCGAGAGTTTATCAGAGGATGGTATGAGCGGATTGTCATACACCCTTGGTATACGTGCATAACCGCTCTCCCTGATGCTCACCATTACCAGGGTGTTGGGTTCACACAGCTCAATCTCTGTCTACCTCGCCGTCCAGTCCATTTGCTTTCAATTTTCGATACCAATATAGTGACATGTATTGTGGCGAGATTACTGATCAGAATCACTGACTTGACACTTGCTGCCCCGACTCTCCCACAATCACTCTCCAACCCACACCCCCGGCGCAAGGTCACTGGGCTCACACATTATGTATTCGCTTATTCTCCGTATCGTATAATTAAAGACCATTTTACGAAAATTCAACCAACATGTCTCCCTTGTGATAATGCGACACTCAACATGGTCTATGTTTATAAGATAAAAAAGCGGTATTTACAAGGCCACCATATATACTCATCTCTGCCTATCTGACTTCCCCATAATGTTAATCGCAGTATATCGGGCGCTGCTGAAAGTGGAGGAATCAGTCACGAGGATCATGACTGTATGGCTTAATGAGGCAATCAGTATTTCTCAGAGTTGTGTTGCACGGACTAACTAGCACAGGCACAAGAAGGCCGACACACACAGTAAAGTTACAGACCTAGTGCAATATGCCTGACCTGTCACCTACTGCATCAGTAAATCTGCTGAAGGCAGTGCTGCCCCAAGCATGGTCATCGTATGTCCGAGGCAGAAACTCTGGCTGAACTCAATGTAAATCTTACTCTCAAAACCCTGGATGCTGTCTTCAAGTCCAGCTACAAAAAAAAAATACAAAACAAAAAAAAAAACAAAAACATAAACTGAACAACAACAACAACAAAGCTCTCAGAACAACCAGGAAAAAAGAGAGCTCATCACAGGCACAAAAAAATGTCCCGGCATATATAAAAAAAAACACGAGCACAGCATTCTGGTAACGGTATATAACTGGACATTATGGACAGTACTGGGTTCGAGGAAACATGGCGCTGATACTATACTATGGCTGTACTATAGATCTGTATTCTTACAATACGATGCCATTTATTGTCGAAATGTCTTCCTTGCAGTGTCAGGCCAGCTGTGGTAATGATCTATGTCCTTATAGTATGGTGCCGACCAGTCCTTGGTCTGGTGCAAGATGTTTTGAAGGTCTATGTCAACACAATACTAGGTTGGTGTTGTAACAGCCTGTGCCTGTACAATATCATGATAAAGATGTTTATTAGATGCAGTTATAACTCATAACTGGGATTGTACTGATCTGGGTCATCAGCAATATGATTTGATAAATTTCTGTCTTTGCCTTTATGAAATATACTTTTTCGATATATTCACAGCCAAAACTTCTAGACATGAAATAATAACTTTCTCCGAAAGGCTCAACAATTTACATACTCAGAATTCTATCCTGATTGTTACACGGTAAGTTGAAATTCTCCTCAGAGTGGAGATATCACTGGGCATGGATGTATGAAGTGGAAAATAAAACGCTGTTATAAAGATCTCGACAAGTACCCATGGGACGATTAGAGGCGAGCAAGTTAAAAGAAGCCGGAACAAAAGGATGCTTAATTGAGAAATGGGTAAGACTGCAGCATCAAGCTAAATTACAGCGGGGCTGATTAGATGAAACAATGATCTTACCCGTAATATGGTGATCCGTGTTGAAGAGAAGGTGTAAAGCTTAATTAGAAGGAACTTGCGAGGAGCGTTGGTGCGAGGAGCGAGTAAATGATGCATTTGAATCAGTTTAGAGAGTGCTTGTGAAAGAAAAGAGTGAGTGATAAGAAGCACTTTAGTTTGCAGCGAAATGGAAGGATGAATAAAAAGTACACTGATTAAAACACATTTTCAATATAATGTCGAAATTACTATCAGAAAAGGAACGTAACACTGGAGATCAAATGATGATCAACCAAAGAACCCTGTACTATTGTCACTACTCCGACTCCCTTCCCCATTTGCAACCAGAGAGAAAGTCGCAATGGAAGGAAACAGGGAAGGAATCTGAATGAAGTATATAACATGCACGACATCTTTTTTTTAAACTCAGAATCTAAGAAATGTTGATCATGATATTGGGACATTACTGCCCGCGGATAATCATAGTGAGCCGTTACAGGCAACTGATCATGACAGGGCAGCGTAAAGTCTAGGTATGGCAGAAGAAAGGAAAGTGATTGGACTGTGTTCCTACACCAACATATCAGAAGATCACAAGACAGAGCAGTTTTATAAAGCCTCAGAATTACATTCGCAACTTTCGACTTTTCCGAAAATACAAGGGTAGAGGACTAGGTGAAGAATTAACGTTAAGTTACTTCTGGGTATTAGCAGAGGATACCGCTAGAAGTGCTAACAAACTGTAAGCATACCAGCAGCATGCATAAAAATAGAAGAAATTAAGAAATAGGAACAGGTGTGGGACATTTCGCCAACCGAGACTGCTCCTCCATTTAATAAGGTCATGGCTAATCTGACTATGGACTCATCTCAACCTACCTGTCTTTTCCACTTAAACCTTAATTCCCCTACTTTGCAAAAATCTATCCGACCTTGTCTTAAATATATTCCCTGGGGTAGCCTGCACTGTTTCATTGAGCAGACAATTCTGTAGATTCACCAGTTTCTGGGAAAACATTTCCTCCTTATCTCCGTCCAAAATCTACATTGTCGTATCTTGACTCTGTCCTCCTAGTTCTGGTTTCATATTCCAGTGGCTACAACTTTCCTGCCTCCATCTTATCCATCCTTTTCATAGTTTTATACGTTTCTACATCGTGTAACTCCAGGCCACAGCCTTCAAACGAACACTGAAAATTAAAAAAAGAGATAGGAAAGATAGAAATGGAGCTGAATCAGCAGATGCAAGCAAACGAGTCTCCGTTTGGCGCCAGCATCCTCAGCTCCTCCCTCCGATTATAAGGGAGGAATCACACTAAAGAAATATACCTTCACTCCATCATTAAGGCGGTAAAGACCATAGTTCCGGATTGGGGAGGGGGGCGTGTAACAAATGTGTCAGTGCAGTGTACAAATCTGTTACTTTAACAGTGGTGATGGGGATTAGTAAACATGATAATTTACAACAATTCGTTCATTTTATCGCAATCCTATCTTTGGTCAGTGATTGGAGCTGTGAAAACGTTTAAGTCGTTCCAGATTTGGTGACGTCATGACGTCACCTTTTAGATATGTTGAATAATAGTTTGCGAACGATACATAAGTTCAGCGTCTATTTGCTTTAGACTCTAAAGTATTTCTCAAATGTTGTATGATTTTGATTATACATTATTTTTAATTATTCAGCACTTAAATTTATGCGATAATTTAAAGTGCGAATGGTTTGTGAAGGTAAAACATTGCACAAGGACTGGACATTAGTGAGTTCAGTTGAGAGAGAAACAGAGGTAATGCGTGCGTGAATGAACGGAAGTCTGTCGTTAGTATTGTATTCCAAGAATGCTTAAATTAATATTCTTTAACAAGAGGATCTCACTGTCTGCAAACGTCTGCTTCATTGGTTGAAACAATTTTTGGGAACATGTGAATATCAGGGACCGCTTCTTTTTCCGAAGTTGTATAAAGTCTTAATGTATGGGTGCCGCAATCACGCACATCTGGTTTACCTTTTTTCTTCGGAATATTAGATAATTACTTTCATTCTAGGTGCTAACTGTTTATTCTATATACGTCTGTTACCGGCGTCAGTTGTGAAGGAAGAAACGTTGGCGTTTAGATTATTGTTTTGCCTTACCTGCGTATTTCGATTGCGTTCTTGTGTTTGTTTGCTGTGGTATTGATTTCAGAGGGAAACACGGATTCTACACTGCCCGTGTGAAATCAAGGTTAAATTGATCGAGATACGAGTGTACCTATTCCGGTACGATAAACCCGCTGGTGAAAGGTAAATTGACATATGACAAATTCGTGTGTACATGAATCGGGAATTTGAAATTCGCTTTCTAGGAGGCTGGTTCATTCGGAGAGCAACAGAGGATGCTGCTGAATATTTTTAAATGCTGATCTTGAGTTGCAGAGTTCCAGTCGGAAAAGAAATGTTTTGATTTAATCGTAGCATTTGTCCTGTAATACGTAAACGTGACTTCAGTTTTGATAACGTGCAGTTTCAGTCCTGTAATAAGTATACGTGATTTTAGTTTAGATAGCGTGCATTCAGACCGACTTCAGTAGTACGCTTTCAAAATCAACTCTAAATCAGTAAATTATCCAACTCTTGATGTATGGTCTAATTAAAGCCTATCTCTCGGAACACGATAATAGCAGACTCTATATATATTTGTAAAGTGTACTACAGATTCCACCATCCTTGCGGAGCATCACTAGCCACTGTGCCTCTGGCAGAATACACTCCATCCACGGCGTCATCGGCCGGTTAGCCAGTTCTGAATCTGTGCAGTCATGCTTCACTGGATCCCAGGTCACCTGACTTTCTGAAAGTGTGCACCTTAGGGAACACAGTCTAACACAAAGTTAATATACACCATATCGACTCTGCTGCTTCATCTCCCTATTTTTCACTTTTTCATGGAATTTATTCTGGCTCATAAGGGACACAAAACCATGCTGACTATCACCAACCAGAATACGGTTCTCCGTAAATTCCGTCTCTAAGAAGCCTCTCCAATACCTTGCCCTCTACTGACTGAAGACTCACTGGCATGTATTTCTCAAGATTATCCGTATTATATTTCTTGAACAAAGAAATAACTTTTGCCATTCTCCAATCCTCCCGTACTATTTCAGTAGCCAGTGATGTCCCAAATGTTATGTCCAAAAGCACAGCAATATCTTCGCTCGCTTTCCATAATTACCTGGATTGCATACCTTCTATCACCGGGAAATGGTTTATATTCATGTATTCCCAGTTTCCAGCTCGTAATTCTAAGCATCTACATGCCTCAGCACACCTGACTTTTTTCGCTGTATCCAAATGCATCAAGATCTCACTCACTGGTGAATACGGAAGCAAAGTATCATAAAGGACTTTCACACCTCCTGCACTCCAGACACATGTTTCCACTTTTATCACTTACCTCTCCCACTCTCCCTCTCGATATCCTATTGTTTTTCAGTTATCTTAATATGGCTTTCCCATGCCTTCTCATGTCCTTAATCTTCTGTCCATTGATAAGTCCCTCCTTGCTACTTTGTAACTTTCTATTGCCCTGCCAGATCCTTCATTCCAAAAATTTAAGTATATTTATTTATTTTTCTTGTGGATGTGTTCCTTATCTCTTATCAACCAGGGTTACTTTAACCCTCCTTTACTCGCCTCAATGAAAAGAGCACATTCCGAACCCGATCAAGTGCTCCATTAACAATATCAATATTTCTTTTACGTATTTGAAGGGACAAATCACTTCCCTATTTCGGCTCCCACGTTCCTACCGAATAGTATCAGTTAAGTACATTCCATATTGTCTGCTCCTATCCCAGTGTAAGGTATGTCGAATAGCTATACTCTATCGTTCTGAAATGCTGACATGCGGAAAGATCAGTTATCTGACCCATTTCACTTTCGAGCATTAGCACAAGATGGTCTGCTCACATTTCAGCCTGCCCGCTCCTTGTGCCAGGTCTCCTTCCTGGATACATCTGAGAAATTCTGTCACATCTAAACTTTTTAAAAGGAAGAATTACCGATGAATATTACTGGTGGCAACAGCCGTGTTGAAATGGCACCTGTCCAAAAACTATCCCCCGGTCTGTCACTGTGCCTGTGTTATTTTTGTTTTGCTGATGGGAGCTGTACAGAATTCTCTCAAACAAGTGTGCGTTCCCTTCCTACTTCTAAGTTCTATCACAGTCAGGTAAAATATAAACACACCACAGAGCCCCCACCCCACTTTCCGCAGCTGTGATAAGATCACACTCTCCATGTATTTAAAATGTTTTCCCTTTAGTCTATTTTACCCGACTATGACCAATTTGAAACATCCAAAAGTCAAGTCAAGTCGCTTTTAATTGTCATTCCGACCATATACTTCTGCTAAAGTACACAGTAAAAACGAAACAACGTTTCTCCAGGACCATGGTGCTACATGAAACAACAGAAAACTGCACCAGACTATGTGAGACAACTCAAGGCTACACAAGACTACGTAAAACAACACACAAACTACACTAGACTATAGAGATACACAGGACTACATAAAGTGCTCAATCAGTGCAGGGCAGTACAATATTTAATTAATTAAGCAAGACAATAGGCACAGTGGGGAACAAATTTCAATACAATAATAAATGATGTAGATGTTAGTCCCCACTCTGAGTATTGAGGAGTATGTTGGCTTGGGACAAGAAACAGTAGCACAGTCTGGTCGTGAGATCCCAAATGCTTTGGTACCTTTTGCAAGATGCAGGAGGGTGAAGAGTCTGTATGAGAGGTGCCTAGGGTCCGAACAGTCCGGAAATCATTCCTCTACTTGTGATTGAATTGACTTTATTTCTTACATCCTTCACATACATGAGAAGAATTTTTTTTTAGGTTACGTCACCGTCTGAATGTGCAATCTGCAATCCTAGTAATTGATAATAACTTATAATAAATAGAACAGGTAATGTAGCATAGAAAAACACACAAATCAGCGTGAGTTAATCAGTTTGATGGCCTGGTGGATGAAGCTGTCTCGGAGCCTTTTGGTCCAGGGTTAAATGCTGAGGTACCGTTTCCCGAATTTTGTCAAATCTCTGCGATAGTTTGGAATTTATTCATTTGAGGATGATCAGGCACAGGATTGTTTGTATTTATCACATTTTTACCAAACCTACTGATTTTTTTAAACTGTATATTCAAAAACTCCGCTGAATTACCGTTGGACCTGGTCGTTATCTACACAGATGACCATTTAACGTAAACACATACATCATCCCATCCTTCAACTCTTGTCTGAATTTCCTCTGTGTCAGTGTATAGATACAAGTATTGGTGCACACACTGAGGAATTGAAACATGAACCCAAATTGCTGTAGTATATATACCGGGGAACTGAAATATCTGTCCTGGTAATAGTAATTTTCCACTTGCCATTTCAGGGAATGCGCTACATACGGCATCCAAAATAATATGAAATTAGCTGAAATTGCGAATAATAAAAACATCGATTTTCTGCGGTTTTCCATCTCAGCATCCTTCTGTTTATCGCTGCTCTGCCGGAGACCTCTGCGGACTCTATTTGCGGCAATGATATATCTTACTGTTAATCCATTGAACACTAGAATTAAGCCGATTGGTAGCAACGGTGTTAAAATGCTATCCAGTAATTCGATTCCTTTCCACACGGGTGAAGTGGTGTATTCATATGTGTGGACGCAACGCCACGGCACGTTGTCAATGATGACGTAAGGTTCAAGAGCAAAGTAAAACGGGGCACTTCTCCCGCAACTCACTATAACCACGGTCACCATAACCACCGTTGCTGTTCTCTCAGTGCAGTATCTTTCCCCGAGCTTTCGACAACATATTGCGATGAAACGATCGAAGGTAAAACCGACCGTAAACCAAACAGAAAGGTCCCTCGTCACAATATGAAATACCATTGTCATAGCGCATACAGGAGTGATGAGCAGGTATCTGGAATAAATGTAGATATTGTTGGTCTGATCCAGTAAAGCGAATATTATAACCGCTAGCAGATCCGCTGTTGCCATTCCAACCAGGTAACGGGTGATGCATTTGGAGAGTCCGCATTTTCCACGAGACAGGATCACAATCGCTGTTAAATTAACTACAAGAAATTTGGAGAGAAAGAAAAATCAACACAGAATTGTCGTTAGATGCAAATGTCTGAAGGAACACCATTTTCACATAGCAAAATATGATTTTTTTTTATTTTTAAGTGACAAGCAGAAAATCAATTTGTGCGGACTCTCTCCGTGCCCTCCGGATGGACAACAATGGACAGAATTATCAGCGCGTGGGCGTCTTACCGATAAGTTAGAGCCGGGCATCTGATTTCCACGACTCACGTACCGGTGAAGGACGATCTGTCCAGAAACATCATTTCCATTATTTGAGGTGAAATAGCTGAAGGGGTTATTTGTAGCGAAGAAATGAGATTTAATGCAGAAGTTATAATTTAGTGGTTTATGGAACAACAGACCTGAGTGTCAATAATCGAATGGCGGGTCAGTTGAAAAAGCTTCTGATCTGGAAAAGCGACCACTGTCGGTTTATAAAGCCGAACAAAGCTAAACTATTGAATTAGGGCAATATCGGCACCAACGTCATTGACAAAATAAATAAAAAATATATCATTTAGAAAAGACATGGAATCTGAATAAAGAAACTATGAGATGCTTGAATCCTCAATTCTGGAAACATATTTCAGACGAAGGTAGCATCTGTGCTCAGTAGAAGTACAAGCAGCGCAACGGATCAAAAGCAAGATGACTGACAACATCCATATAGGGAACAGTTCCAGAATCTTACCAGGGATACCGATCGCTACAATTGCAGGATAGAAAACGCCGGCGATGTAGTAAATTGCTGGATATCCCATATTCCGTTAGAGACAACGTTCAGCTGTACAGAAGGATCCAACTGCTCATATGGAATGGTGACTGGTTTTACAGAGTTATAAACAAGTGAGAGCAATTCCCCTGAGGCAATTAGTGTGGTTGTCACGTCTTCGCATTAGGGAGCAGCCAGCTACAAAAACATTTGTATTAAAGTGTTTTTCTCACTCTGTCACCGTGCCATGAATTCTTATCCGCAAGAGATGTTACAAATTATTGACCTTTAAACAAATGATATTATGAACGTTGCCAATGTACTTTCCAATATATCTGACGTCAGCTGCTGAAATGGGACATTTTCTAATCAGTGTTGTTTCTAACATAGACAATCATCCTGAGCAATCAACATGGGCAATCAACTTCAAACAGATTTATTTTGTCACAATCAGCGGATCACATTCGCTTCTGACATTGAGGGCGGGACATTAGCTTAGCGGGTGAAATTAAGTACACTTTATTCAGAGGGAAGTGATGGTCATTTTTTTCTATCGCAGTTCTAGTCATTTCGAGTCATCTGAATGACGAACGAATTAACTGAATGAATTACCTGATAACATATATCACAATAAAATATGTTGTACGTATGTTCTTCGGAACATCTCAAGGAGATCGAGCGGAATGTTCCAGGGACCTTTCATAATAAAAACTTTTGCACCAACACGAATTCAGATGCGGCTTGTGGACGGATTGATGAACGTTGTTTTTTCTGTATTAGCAGAAAGTGGATGGTTGATTCTTGGACTCTGAGATGCCTACAGCAGGGATTGGTTTTATGCCTGCTGTTAGTTATCATGAACATTAATGACTTAGATGTCGATGTAGATAATTGAATCGGAAGAATTGCGGATGACTCTAGGTTGGGGACGTTCTCTAGCCAGAAACTCTATCCAAACTTGGAGCTTGATGTTGACTGGCTGGGAAATGCGTTGAAAAATGGCAAATGGAACTTAATACAGACAAGCACGTGGTGTTCTGCGTTGTGAGGAGGAATACGACACGTTAAGGCGCACTTATTGAATAGGTGTGTGCATGGAATTCACTGCCGGCGCCGGTGTTGAAAGCGGATACAATAGTGTTTTTTAAGAGCCTTTTAGACAGGTACATGGAGTTTACAACAATAGAGGGCTATTCGCTCAGGAAAGCCTAGTGAGTTTCTAGAGCAGGTTACATATTCGGCAGAGGTTTGTGGACCGAAGGGCCTGTAATATGCTGTGGATTTCTATATTCTATCCTTTGAGTGAACCTACAACTACAGCTCTTAATCTTGGGGAGTAAGTTAAAACGTGCAAGAGGTTTATGTAGCAGAAGCTATTCACTCAGAGGGTCGAGCAAGTGTGGAAGGAATTGCAAGCGTAACTGGCAGATGCGGATTCAATGGTATCATTTCAGTGAAGGTCGAGTAGGTACGTGGATGAGAGAGGGACGAAGCCAAGCCGTCAAGTTACTTTTTATTGTCATTTCAGCGGAGGCTGCAGATAAATGGGGCAAGGCAGAAGTTCACAGAGGGATGACCTGCATATACCGAAGAGCCTATTTTTCTGGAATAATAATCTGTGCCTTCATGACTAACACTGTCACATTTCCCCATTCAGTGTCTTCTCATTTTCCACCTCGTCACCATTTTCATATGTTCAGAACAGAGGTGTGTTCAAGCTCACTTTTCAATCTCATTTCCTTCTGCTTTTGTGGTACAAACACACTCGTGCCTATTGTGGAACTCGTACCGATGGGCGGCCTTCGGCTTATTAGAGAAACAAAATATCACCATTCTTCATTGGAACGTACCAATGTGTAGACCTCGGTTGCCTGGAGAAAGCCTCACGTGTGTACCTATCGTAGAACTGGATCGATGTGCGATTTGCCGGACTGTAATCATCACCGTCGGCTGACTCACCACTCAGTATTCACCTTTTCTTGTAAATTGTTTTATATCAGTAACACAGAAACAGTTGCCGTTTGTTGTGACAGCAATTCCAACTCCGCCATTTCATTGTCAACTGCGCCAGAAATCAATACATCCGGTTCATTGATCAATACATCAACGCTCGAACTGGTTCCGGTGATTGTGTTGTTACCAAGGCATCATTTATTATCTGTCTCCAGTTCTGCCTCCGATGGCAATGACTTTTAAGATTGCAGCCTTTCACGTAGCAAATGGGAAGAGGTGGAGAAGGACACTGACGGACGGAGATATATTTATCGGCAAAGTATGTTTCTGACTCACACGGGGGCTCTGAGATAGCGAGTTCCCCTGCAACTCAGGTCAATACTCAGACGCTGGAGGTGCTGCCTGGATGAGCACTGAACACGGTTCACACTGCAGAATGAAATGTAATGAAGCGGGATCCTTTGCTGGATGGAATCAACATTCTAATTGACTTGCTGAAGATTTAAGTGTGATCAGACTCTTGTTCCGTCTCATCTGTGGACAGAAAGTAGGATATTTTAGGAGGCGAATCATAGAGCAAGTCTTCGACGTGAATCTGTGCATCTTGTTGCAAGGCAGTATGAACCTTATTCTGCCAATCTACCTGGAATTCACTTGGTTCCATTCTTATAGACCAGACGCAGATCCACCTTGATAGGAACAGCGGAGCATGTTCACACGTTCATTCGCTAATGCAGAAACCATGGATTTTAGAGGGTGAATGCGAAGCGATAGTGTTCCACAATGCGGTCGCGGAATTTATATTGGGACCCACCAATGTGGAATGATGGAGGACGTGTAGATGCAGGTGGGATACCACTAATGCTTGCGGTGATAAATGCCAGAAATGAGTTTAGTAGGGAGGGATAGTGGACAAGGGAGTCGAAGGTCAGACAAACGTTGTGCAAAATCAAGACATTTGAGGCCGAGGGTGTAGAGCTGCCCCAGCGCACCTGTTTTTTTTTCACTATGAAATCCTTCCTTCAAATTTTACGCCATCGTCAGAAACGACAGGCAATCAACACCGCTAAACAATAATTAAACATGAATTAGAAATACATGTAAAACAACGAACGAATCAGCTAGGACATAACGCATTGATATTCTTCCAGGATTATACTTTGGACGATTTCACAATCATTTCAAGTATACATCTTTTTTCTAGTCATGATTCCGAATATTCCATAACAAATTGTCATAACGCTTATTTCAAAGAAAGAGATTTTCAATTAATTGCCAATGTCGCATATAAATAGATAGATAGCTGCGTAAATAGACAGAGATACACATGAACTGATTGAGAAGGATTACATTTACGAGAACTTAATTCCCTTTCTGGGTTGTGAGGAGCGAAGTGGTGTTACTTCCATCCTTGCAATTAACTGGACTGTCACAACTCTACAGGCACATCACTGACAACACTGGTGTCATCAGTGCTTAGTCTGACATGCACCGACTACAGAGATATTGTCTCTGCTTGTCAAGTTCCATCAATACCAGAATGTTATTATCAAAGCTCATTCGGTGCCACGATCTGTCACACAGAGAATATCATTGCTAATTCGAACCATCTCCAAGTAAACTAGCAATTTCGTTGTTTGTCCAACCTCATGACGAACACAACGAAAACAATATGTATGACCAGGAAACCATATCAATATTCTTCTTTATAAAAAAATGCACTTCAGCACAATCACACTGTTAGTGTCGATGCCCTGCAATCAGTGATCACTCTGTCGCTGGATATCAGAACATATTTATATATGGCAATCCCCGCTTCCTTGCAGCAAATACAATGTTGATATCGTACAAATTACAAACTGCAGAATCAATATCTCAAATGTGCAAATATTAATGTCATTTATAGTACTATGTACAACAGGAGATGGCTATATGATGTGGACAGAATCTCCGTGCAACTTATTGTTCAGAGGAGAGAGTTGTTGTTGGGGTCCGGTCCGGTCCGGAGTATTGCTCCGGTCCGCGGATTCCAGACTCCGGACCTTCCAGCCAGCCCTTCTGTCACCCGGAGCCATTGGATCATCTTGGCTTAAGCAGATACACCTGTCGCCTATTAGTGGGCACGTGTTTAGAAGGGGCTCGGGGACTGAGCCTAGTTGAAGGGTCGTCCTGCTCCGAAGCCGGTTTAACCCGCTCTGTACCTGATTTGTTTGCTCCAAATACTGCTCCGTATCCTGCTCTGTATCCTGCTCCGCGACCGGCTCAGCATTCCGCTTTGCAACGTGCTCTGTACCTGTTCTGACCAGTTCGTCTTGTTTTTTTCTGCTTCTCTCGTGTGTGCTGGTCCCGCTGTTCCGTCGTATTCGCCTAGCCCGCGCTGTCGCGCTGTTTGTTTGCTTCTCCCTATTTACCGGTGTATCCCGGTTGTCCTGCTGCTCACACTGGACTCACCTCCCTTCTGTTCGCTTGCCTCCGTCGGATAAGTCAGTCCGTGGCCGTTACTCGTTGGTTGGTTCTGCCCCTTCCTGTCCCTCGGCTCCGTCGGGGAAACCAGGCCGTTTGCCGTCGCCCGGCGGAGGGACTCCGTTCCTTTCCTTACCACTCACATCAGTTGGGTTGTACCCCGCACCTGCCCAGGTGTCCGCGCCTTTCCCAGGCCTCCGTGTTTCCGCCTGGGAGGCGGCCTTGCCCGGGATCCATGCGGCCGCCCCAGGGGCTCTCCTGCCCTGCCTTATCTCTGGGATCCTCCAGTCTGCCACGAACTCCGGGATCCTCCTGCGTCGCCTGAACTCCGGGATCTTCCTGCCTCGCCTGAACTCCGGGATCCTCCTGCATCGCCTGAACTCCGGGATCCTCCTTCCTCGCCTGAACTCCGGGATCCTCCTGCCTTGCCTGAAATCCGGGATCCTCCTGTCTGTCACGAACACCGGGATCCTCCTGCCTCGCCTGTCTGAACTCCGGGATCCTCCTGCTTCGCCTGAACTCCGGGATCCTCCTGTCTGCCACGAACTCCGGGATCCTCCTTCCTCACCTGAACTCCGGGATCCTCCTGCATCGCCTGAACTCCGGGATCCTCCTGTCTGCCACGAACTCCGGGATCCTCCTGCCTCGCCTGTCTGAACTCCGGGATCCTACTGCCTCGCCTGAATTCCGGGATCCTCCTGCATCGCCTGAACTCCGGGATCCTCCTGTCTGCCACGAACTCCGGGATCCTCCTGCCTCGCCTGTCTGAACTCCGGGATCCTCCTGCCTCGCCTGAACTCCGGGATCCTCCTGCCTTGCCTGAACTCCGGGATCCTCCTGCCTTGCCTGAACTCCGGGATCCTCCTGTCTGCCACGAACTCCGGGATCCTCCTGCCTCGCCTGTCTGAATTCCGGGATCCTCCTGCCTCGCCTGAACTCCGGGATCCTCCTTCCTCGCCTGAACTCCGGGATCCTCCTTCCTCGCCTGAACTCCGGGATCCTCCTGCCTTGCCTGAACTCCGGGATCCTCCTGTCTGCCACGAACTCCGGGATCCTCCTGCCTCGCCTGTCGGAACTCCGGGATCCTCCTGCCTCGCCTGAACTCCGGGATCCTCCTGCCTCGCCTGAACTCCGGGATCCTCCTGCGTCGCCTGAACTCCGGGATCTTCCTGCCTCGCCTGAACTCCGGGATCCTCCTGCATCGCCTGAACTCCGGGATCCTCCTTCCTCGCCTGTACTCCGGGATCCTCCTGCCTTGCCTGAACTCCGGGATCCTCCTGTCTGTCACGAACTCCGGGATCCTCCTGCCTCGCCTGTCTGAACTCCGGGATCCTCCTGCTTCGCCTGAACTCCGGGATCCTCCTGTCTGTCACGAACTCCGGGATCCTCCTGCCTCGCCTGTCTGAACTCCGGGATCCTCCTGCTTCGCCTGAACTCCGGGATCCTCCTGCCTCGCCTGAACTCCGGGATCCTCCTGAGTCGCCTGAACTCCGGGATCCTCCTGTCTGTCACGAACTCCGGGATCCTCCTGCCTCGCCTGTCTGAACTCCGGGATCCTCCTGCCTCGCCTGAACTCCGGGATCCTCCTTCCTCGCCTGAACTCCGGGATCCTCCTTCCTCGCCTGAACTCCGGGATCCTCCTGCCTTGCCTGAACTCCGGGATCCTCCTGTCTGCCACGAACTCCGGGATCCTCCTGCCTCGCCTGTCGGAACTCCGGGATCCTCCTGCCTCGCCTGAACTCCGGGATCCTCCTGCCTCGCCTGTACTCCGGGATCCTCCTGCCTTGCCTGAACTCCGGGATCCTCCTGTCTGTCACGAACTCCGGGATCCTCCTGCCTCGCCTGTCTGAACTCCGGGATCCTCCTGCTTCGCCTGAACTCCGGGATCCTCCTGTCTGCCCCGAACTCCGGGATCCTCCTTCCTCGCCTGAACTCCGGGATCCTCCTGCCTTGCCTGAACTCCGGGATCCTCCTGTCTGCCACGAACTCCGGGATCCTCCTGCCTCGCCTGTCTGAACTCCGGGATCCTCCTGCCTCGCCTGAACTCCGGGATCCTCCTGCATCGCCTGAACTCCGGGATCCTCCTTTCTGCCACGAACTCCGGGATCCTCCTGCCTCGCCTGTCTGAACTCCGGGATCCTCCTGCCTCGCCTGAACTCCGGGATCCTCCTGCATCGCCTGAACTCCGGGATCCTCCTGTCTGCCACGAACTCCGGGATCCTCCTGCCTCGCCTGTCTGAACTCCGGGATCCTGCTGCCTCGCCTGAACTCCGGGATCCTCCTGCCTTGCCTGAACTCCGGGATCCTCCTGCCTTGCCTGAACTCCGGGATCCTCCTGTCTGCCACGAACTCCGGGATCCTCCTGCCTCACCTGTCTGAACTCCGGGATCCTCCTGCCTTGCCTGAACTCCGGGATCCTCCTGTCTGCCACGAACTCCGGGATCCTCCTGCCTCGCCTGTTTGAACTCCGGGATCCTCCTGCCTCGCCTGAACTCCGGGATCCTCCTGCCTCGCCTGAACTCCGGGATCCTCCTGCATTGCCTGAACTCCGGGATCCTCCTGTCTGCCACGAACTCCGGGATCCTCCTGCCTCGCCTGTCTGAACTCCGGGATCCAGCCCCGCCTGCATTACCCCTTGCATGCCATGGCAACCCCATCCTTTCCTACCCCTAGTATGTCAGGGCCTGCGCCCTGCATTTGGGTCCATTCCATGTCTGCTCGTGACAGTTGTGCGGTCAATGCACCAACAAGTGACTGAAACATGAGTGGACATAAAGATATTTATCCTCGGATTTTGCTGATATTTTCGTACTCATATCAGGTGTGACACAGTGGATAAGGAGAAATATTCATTATTTCTTTTCTATCATCACATTGGGCCGTGTTTATATGACGAGACACCGGCACATTTTTATTTTAGTAAGTCGAAATGAAATCCCGTGTTGTTTGCATGCAAATCCTATTCCTCCCTTATATTTAGTCAGTCTGCACGGATAAATCCGAATATTGATCAGTTATATAGAAACGCAATGACGAAAATAAGAGCAGCTTGTGTTCAGCAGGTTCAGATAATGGAAACCACCAGGGAACATGAGAATGACAAGCGTGCATCACCTTTAGACAACCGGTATGATTTCCTCTGATGTCTCATACCATGAATAAAATAGTGAAAATAATTGTTAAAATACCCTGCATATGTGTAGACATACGTTAAGTATTCTTAACCTTTGCTAAAAGTGTGCTGATGTTGCAAATAAATGTGTCAGTTTTTTTTTTGTTGTTTCAAACACATGATGCAGAATAACAAGAGAACATATTGCACAGCACTAGTCAGATTAATTACAGATAAGGTGAGATGTGGTTAACCCGTTATAGTTTGTCAGTTGCAGAATTACGAGATACGCTCAGTTATACGTTTGTGTACAATAACATTGATATGGTTTTTTAAAAAGATTTTGAAATAATTTGTAAGTATTACTCGAATGAGACAATACATTGCAACGAACAGAATAAATTGGTCTCTGCAGGATGAGCAGTGACCTGAAACACAATCGGATGAATATGCACAATCTCAAGAAGGTGAGAGATGGAAACAGGTGAAGGAGATATCCTTCTTGTTCAGCTCTTTGTCGGTTCCTCCTGTCATTTCCCAGTTTCGAACACATATTTTCATTTGTAAGACTAACCGGAATTTGGTAGACACAATGAAGTCCTCTCACAAATATTGTTGTGACCTATCCGTTCAAATTTAGGTCTGGACTCGTATGCAGATCCGTGGAACAGAATCGGAAGCTGCATAAGCATGTTCCACTTGTATTCAGTGGCCAGAAATAATGGTCTGCGAATTTTTTCACTGAATCACTCAATAAGATGTAGAGCTTTATATTATAAAACCGAACTTCACTGCGATTTCCTGTCATGAAGAATATTTTAATTGCTGCTTTTTCATAAGAATTGCTGCACACACACTGACAATGTCATTGCTGACCATGATGATGACGACATTGGTAATGCAGACCCATCATTGACCAGACTGATAACACTGTTGTCTCTGCAGACTTACCAGTGACAAACAGTTTAGACCATCATTAACTAATAGATATTTATTTATAGTGTCGAGAGAAAATTAAGAAGAAGTGCAGGAACCACTTTGACCAATAAGATGTAAGTATATGGAAACAGATACCGAGGATTGGTTTGACGTATGCACTTTCACAATATACAAAACATAAGTGGACAGTCCATGTATATGAATGCTTTAACGGCATAAGGTCAAAAAGGGAGCAAATGAGAATAGCTTAAATGGCACGAATCGCTGGAGCAGGCATTTCTACATCCGTTAACTAAGTCTGTTTAATTTAAGAACTGGAACCTTCTGCGTTTCTGTGCCCGAGTTGTGCTTCATTTCCGATTTCGGGCACTTGAGGCAGTTGGATTTTAGTGATCGTTCATGGAGGGTAAATTGTGCAAGGTTACAACTGAGGTTATTTTTCTTGTCAATATATACAAGGCCAGTTCGAAGAACGGGACTGACGCATCCATATAAATCCTGTCCTCACACCCTGCTTCTTTGCATCCAGTGGAGCAACATCAGGTGCCATACTCCGGAGATTTTTGTACAGATGTCGTGTGGGATCATTTACGGGGTCTGTTGTAAATAAAATATTTTTAAATCCATTTCTTTTTTTCCTTTCTGATTCAACGGTTTCATGCATTTACAATAAAATAACGCGCCGTGGAGGTATTAATATCCTGAGAAGAGCAAATTAATCAGGATGACATGCAACCTACTCATCAGCCTCTTGAAGTAATTCAGGGAAAGATAGATTGTAAAGACTACCTATCGGTCATTCGGTGATCTGACCCTTTGAATACTGGAGGGAATCCACTGTCCGACAGCTGAATCCACCAAAGCACTTTTATCCGCTTTTTCGCCATGTATTCCGGTCCCGAACATTATTCCCCCGCAGATATCATTGTACAAATCGGAAAGCTGCTCACACACACCTATTCCTGTGCAAACATCGGCATTTAAGAATTCATCCACACTAACTTCAGAGAAGAGCCAACGACTCTGATAATGTCTCCCTGCAAAATTATTCTGACAGTGAGCAACAAAAATAAATGTCAAACTAGGACGACGTGCCTACGGAAGTGCTCGGTTCCATTTCATGTCCGCTGTTACAACTTGCACCATTCTATGAGGAATTCCGATTGTTACTGAGAAAAGAAAGAGTGACGTCGAAACAAGGCGATTATTGTCCTCCTGGCTAATAGCACAAGCTACGTACTGTATCGAGTGATTATACTTGGTTTAATGTAAGAAGACAAACGTTTCAATGAGCAGAATCGAGAGTAATGAATCTTAAGGCAATACTTTCATCGGCGGCACCGTGGATCATAGTCACAGACTGAAATCAGATATAAGAAGAGTCTGGGTGCATGTGTGTTGTACCTTATCTTCCAGCGAAACAACAGAATATTGGTTCAGGATTTCAATTATTCCATTTAATATCAGAGGTGCTACAGAACATACATCAAATTCTTGTTATTTGCAGACCTCCAGGGAAAGAGAATCGTTCGCCAAAGGATGACAGACAGTAAAAAAACTAAATTAGATTTCGAAAGTGTCCCCGTATTCGCCCCTCACCCGCATAAGCAGCAGCATAGCATTGACCGCCCCCTCCACCACTTGTTGCAGCAAAACGCACCGGCACCCTCCACTACCAACCAAGCAAAAGCAAAGCCCTAGAAATAAACATGATCTGCAGTAAAAGAAAAAAAAACTAATCGTTTTAAAAGGATAATTGAACACAGCTCTCTCTCTCTCTCTCTCTCTCTCTCTCTCTCTCTCTCTCTCTCTCTCTCTCTCTCTCTCTCTCTCTCTCTCTCTCTCTCTCTCTCTCTCTCTCTCTCTCTCTCTCTCTCTCTGTGTCCCCTCCCTCCCTTCCCCACCTTTGTAATAAAAGATAAAGGAGCAGAGAAGTGTCACAAGTTCAGAGGGGAAACTAACACAGGAACAAAAATTTACTTTCTGATGTCCGAAGTTAAATTTGCGTCACTTTTCCCTGATTTCTCCGATATTAGAATGGTCAACACAAACGAGAAACAATGAAGAATATACTCAATTATATTACTGTTATTTGTGAAGAAAAGTCATGAATAAGTTTATGTAACCTCTCCGTATATTGCATTTTAGTTTCATCTCGGTAGGTTTATGGGATTAGTTAATTGACGCTGAGTTGGCCCTCATTGAAAATTCAGTATTGAAGCTGCCACTTTATTCCTGACGCAACCGACGGCGCATGGTACTTCAGGCGTTGAATAGTGTTTGGCTTCATACCAATAAAAGCAATAGCAGCGTGAACCCTCGCTCAGAAATGTCCAAAATTCAGTAAGGCCGCAACAGACGTTTAACACACTGACTCAGGTTGCATAGCTCGCCGGTTAACGGATCAAGTGTCTTGAACATATCTCTTTACACGTGATCACCTGTGATTCTCGTCACAACACCGACGTTATTAATCCTAGCCCGACAACACACGGTTTGATCTCACAAGCATGGGTGAAGTTTAGGAGGGCGATGGCACAGAACAGCGAATCCTTTTCAATAACAGGTTTATTTCAATCTTTTATATCTCTTCTTTTTCCCTTTTGAAGGCTGTTTTGAAGATCCTGACCTGGGAATCGTTCAGTGTCCCAGCTGGCCATATCTGCGTCGGGTGCACCGAGGTGCAGCTCCTGAGAGACCATGTTAGGCATGTAGAGCTGCGGCTCGATGACCTACAGATTATTAGGGAGAGTAAACAGGAGACAGAGAGGAGATACATGGGGTTAGTCACCATGAGGTGGCAGAAGTCAGATAAGTGGGTGACGGTCAGCGAAGAGAGGAAAACGAGGGAAAGAGCTCAGATAGATGAAATCAGCCCTGTGGCCATTCCCCTCAGTAATCGTTATCTCGTTTCAGAACAGATGAGGGAACCTGACAGAGGACAGCCACGGCGATCAGGTCTCTGACACTGAACCTGGTTCGGTGGTGCAGAAGGGAAAGAGGAAGATGAGGAATGCCGTTTACATAGGGGATTCCATAGTGAGGGGTACAGGCAGGATATTCTGTCAGCCTGAGAGAGATTGCAGCATGGTGTGTTGCCTCCGGGTGCCAGGGTACTGGATGCCTCGGATCGGGCGCAGAGCATTCTGAAGAGAGAGGGCGACCATCTAGCAGTCTTGGTAATGTCAGGGCCAATGAGAAATGTAGAAAAAGGGACGAGAATAAGAAAGAATTCGGGCAGTTGGGTAAGAAGCTGAAAAGCAGGAACTCGTGGGTAGTAATCTCAGGATTGCTGCTTGTGAAACGTGAGTCTGGTGTAGGGAGCAGAGCTTCATATTCCTCGATCATTGGGGCCTCTTCTGGGGGAGACACGACCTGTGCAAAAAGTACCGGTTCCAACTGAACTCAAAGCGGTCAATATCTTAGCAAGCACATTAAATTGATCTGTTAGGGAGAGTTTAAACGAATTTCAGATGGGATGGGGACCGAAGTGTTAGGGCTAAGGAAGAAGGAAACAGAAATAAAGCAAAGAGATTATAGAAAGAGCACGCAGGCTTAATCACAACCAGTGACATCAGTTACAGGGCAATAGAGGCGGGGTGCAGTTAAAAATCAAAACGACAAATACTGGTGTGAAAGTGTTATATTTGAATGCACTCAGCATAAAGAATAAAATGGACGATCTTAAAATTCAGCTACAAATTGCAAATATGACGTTATGGCCATCTCTGAAACTTCGCTTAAGGATGGCTGGCATTGCGAGCTGAACGTCCAAGGAAATATGGTGAAAGTGGATCGGGAAAGCCGTGGACCTTAAGGGAGAGAATTTGTAGAATGTCTATGGGGCAGCTTTAATGGATTTTGAGACTGATCTGACAGCATAGACTCCATCAACAGTTTAACAAGCAATATTCCTTCATACAAGCAAATACACAACGAATATCACATCAACGTGGAGCAAAAATAATTTAAAATCAATCACATGTTAAAACAGATAAAATATGAAGTTGCACAAGAACTAGTCAGAAACCAACCCAAAGACCACGACAATGCTATTCAAGAAAATACTGAAGTTGCAACCTGCTGAAGAACTGAGGAAAGTACAATTATTCCAACAGCAACAATACATAGAAAGTACCTTCGCCGAGTGCAGATGAAGCTTAGAGGAAAGACAGAGTTATCTTAGTATTTACATTACACGAGACCCAACACAAGATCTTGCATACATAAACAAAATACGTCATTGTAACTTAAAAAAAATTATTAAGCAATTTCATTAGTATTATATTACTACAACGTACAGGAAAACTCGGCACATTTGAAGAACAGCACACAGTTGCGTAATGCGCTGCATTAACGTCGGTACAGTACAATGACACCAAAACAGAGACACTCGTTTATAGGAACTCAATAAGAAGTAATAACATGAGGACACCCAAATGGCAGAAGAGAGGAAACAACAGAATTGAAACGTTAAGAAAAGAAGTGCTCCGCCTAATGGAGTATAAACTGCGCAGCACGATAATGAATTTTAAGGAAAAGGCTAAGGAAAAACTGAGCAAATAGAAGATTAACATACGAAAAGCATTTTGGCAATTGTAATGCATTAAAACCGAAACTTTGTGCATACAAAACTGGACTAAATAGAACATGAAATGCCCAGATGAAGAAAACAGATTTATCAGTTCAAAAACAGTGTCAATTATTTAGGGAAATTATTGAAACTAAATACGATGAACCAAAACATTACGAATCCTAGCAAAGAAATTGAATAAATACAGAGATAATAAATTTTCTTCTAATATCGGGTCAATCAGCGTTACGCAAACTCAAGAAGTAAGGAGGATTAGGGAGAGACAGAACGCACACACAGGTTTGCAGAAATGCGCATACCTGGTTACAATGGATATGTTGAAATAGGTTATAGAATATATATAGGTGAAAATGTACTGGAAGTGATAGTGTTCTTAAATATTGATATAAAAGATATTTGCCTTCAACTGTACCTATGAACGCATGTCAAAAATTTTGTTAAATATCCTGCAAAAATGACAATATTTCAACAGATGGTAAAGCATATCTCTTACACAAAGGGGAAATCACAGATAGTGCATCAAAATATTGTCATATAACTTGTTTACAATATGCTTAATATTTAAAATTGAAACATCATGTATTTCGCAATTAAAGAACAACTGATAATAGATTCCATAATTGTAAATTAAGCCGGCGGTAATGCAGAAATGTTCCGTGTTTTTACATTCTCTACAAAGAAGACTTTGACTCTGTCCCACACTCGCAGTTAATAGAAGTTTGTAATATATATAAACTATTCCCAATATTTATGAAATTCCTTCAACATCTTTTGAAGTATTGATGTCTATAGACACTGAAAATAGGAACCACCAAAGCATAAATATAGGACTATCAGAATGAACCGAGACGTTATTCCAGGACGATTTCCTAAGGCCACTATGGTTTTGCCGAGTTTTACACCTGCTTCTAGCAGTTGAGAAATGCGAGTGCTTGGGTTTCTCCGTACGTCAGTGTTTATCAGCCTGAGCTGAGAAAACAATAAAATAAAATTAATAATAACAAATTTCTGCACCGATTTGCACGTCGGACAGATATTGTCCCAGGAAAATGTTTTCACTTTCCAATTTAGATGGGGCGCAGTGTATACCCCTGTGCTAGGGATAATCGTGGACGTGATGCAGATTGTCGGAGAATGGAGACAGCGAGTGTGCGTATGTGTGAAAGAGGGACAGAACGCCTGAGCTATGTTGAATTATCCTTTTTAGCAACATGTGTTTTTCTTTTACCGCAGGTAATGTGTTTTTTCTTCCTGGGGCTTTGCTATTGCTTGGTTGGTAGGGGGAGGGGGTCGGTTCAATAACTGGTGGAGGGGGCGGTCAACGCTTTGCTGTTGCTTATGCTTGTGAGGGGAGAGCAGGAGGACGCTTTTGGGCTCCAAATGTCATACTGTCTCTCGTCCTTTGGCGTATACTTCTGTTTCCCTAGATGTCTGAAGAACAAAGATTCGATGTTGTACATTGTTTAGAATCTGTGATATTAAATGGGGAACAATTGAACTGCTGACTGTTAAATTTTGTTGTTCTCCAAGAAACTAAGGTAAAACACTTCGACTTAGTCTCTTTTTAATTCTGACTTCTGTTTCTGACTGTGATCCACGGTGCCGCCGTGAAAGATTTTCCTTAGGATTCACTTCCCTTCGATTCTGCTCATTGATACGCTTTTCCTCATTCATTAAACTAAGTACAATCACTCGATACAGACAACGGATTATGCAATAGGCCAGGAGGACATTAATCACCTTGTTTAGATGCGACTCTTCTTTTCTCAAAAAAATCGGGATTCTTGATATAATGGTGCAAGTTGTAGCAGCGGACATGAAATGAAACGGAACACTTCCAATGACACGGCGACATGGATTGAAATCTATTATTCTTGATCAATGTGAGAATAATCCTGCAAGGAGACATTATCAACGTTTGGCTCTTCTCTGAATTTAGTGTGGGTAAATGCTTACATACCGATGTTTGCACAGGAAGTGGTGTGCGTGAGCAGGTTTCCGATTTGTTCAATGACACATGTACAACAGGTGATCTCGCCATCTGAATACATGGCGAAAAGGGGGATAAAATGGTCCCTAGATGCTGTCAAACTGCGTAACATGAAGTTGCCCGATAGCGTGAAAAGCAATATGATGGATTATCTTCTGCTTATAATGTCCAGGTTACGAGAGTTCACATTGCTGTAATTCCGGAATCTTTTTTTCTTACGATTTTCAGAGCACAAACAGATGCCAACATTTCATCTTATGTACAAAAATATTAAAACAAATGCGCAAAATGACCAAAGATAACTTTTAGTCGTGTGAACGCGGCAAATGCTGCAAAACACATGACATCCAGATTAAATTCAAAATCCCATTTGAAATTGGCAGATTATTGGCGGAGGTTGAAATACAAACAGATAAAGGACGTTCTCCAAGGAAATCAGATTCCGTCTTTCTGCAGCAGGGATTATAAGAGTTTTTGCTGTTGGTAAGTAAACGATTCATGAGCTGTTCGTAATCAGTGTCTTCTGTCTCACTTGCCAAACCCGTGGCCTGTTCACTCATAGCAGCATTTTTGATAAATCGTTCATCACTGTGTTCTACTGGACCATTCCAGGTTGGCTAAGGCCGTCGGGGACGGGCCATGGAGGGTGATGGTGGTGGATTTCTATCAGGCCTGCACACCTTGTCTCCACCTCATCTACCACTCGTTCCATACACATTACCTGCAGCCTACTTAAACCCTGTCCTCAACCACCAGCCTTGTTCACTCATCGAACCAGTCGGCCTCAACCAGCAGTTTCTGGCTTTAACTCGACCTGCATAACGTTTACCTTGTTGCCAATGGCGTTTAATTCCCCTTGCCCCTTGCTTTGTGGCTTCTGGTGTTACTCTCTATTATTTTCAGATCTGTTATGGAAGTTATCGCTCCAAGCTCAATCCACTCCACTGCTCTGATTTTGGCTCAGGCCTCCTCTGCATTTCCTGACAGATTGAACGGCAAGCGTGTTAAATAGAGAAGACGTCTCTCTGGTGACCTTACAGTCACCCTTGAAATGAAGTCAATTATATTCCATGAAATGACATGAAATGTTTACGCTTGAGTTGAACAGTAGTTGAGCAAAATCTGTGAGTATATATGCTCCTGTTATGAGATACTTTTGAATTACACACAATTATCCATGGAGGATAGGATCATATTTAGCATAGAAGGAAGAACGCAATATGTCGTGTTTTTTTCTCTGTTAAGAGCTTTAAATGAAATAGGAAATTTGTCAAAAATCTGATTTTTTTTGTTTGGCTGCTATGTCTAAAAGTTGCTAACAAAAACTGGTGGCGGGAAAACAAAGTGGCGTTAGCAGAAATGTGCTTTGACTTGTTTAGCTTTCTTCAAGTGGTTTCCCTCCAGGTAAAAGAGGTCGTGTTCACTCAAACTATTCTCATAAGGCATGATCCCTGATCCACGCAATTCTTTGTAGATCTCCTCTGCATCCTTTCTGTAATTTCCACATCCTTCCTCTGGCTGGAGAGAGAGAGAGAGAGAGAGAGAGAGAGAGAAAAAAGATCGTTATGTTGTTACCTAACACACATCCAGCATTCCTCCTCCGTCACTTCCTCCCTCATCAATGGGAATCCGACGACGATTCAATTCCCGACACAACCCCCAGCCCCTTCTGCGGCGTCTGCAGGGATCGCTTTCCCTTCTCACTAATCTCCTTCCTGGCATTTATCACTGCAAGCGTTACAAGTGCACTAGCTGCATCTACGGGTCCTCCCTCATTCCACATTGGTGAGACCCACTACAGATTCCGGTACCGCATTATGGATCACTATCGCTCCACATTCACCCTCTAAACATTAGCCCCTTTTTACATTAGCGAATGAAAGAGTTGTGGCGACCAACTTCCCAGCGCACTCGAACCGGCTCACAAAGTGGCGCGCGCAGGCATTGAGGCCAGCCCCAAAATGGGCGACAAGTCTGTTTCACCAGCAAGGGGAAAAGCCCACCTGCGGGACCGGACTGTGAATACGCGCCCCCTATAGCATTCCCGCCCGGGGAGGGCGCGATCAGGAAGGCTTTAAAGCGAGGCCGCGAAGTTTGAATAACTCTCTTTTGCAACGGCAGCTCATCGACTCCGTGTCGTTATTTCAGCGCTGTGTGTAGCACACCGCTACAGTGTAAACATTCCCCGGTGTTCCTATCTAGACGGATCTGCGGCCGGTCTGTAAGAATGGAGCCCAGTGAATCCCAGGTAGATTGGAAAAATGAGTTTCAAGCTGCCTTGCAATAGGATACATAGCTTCACATTGGAAACTTTCTCTTCGATTCTCCTCCTAAAATATCCTACTTTTTGTCCACAGGTGACGCGGAACAAGAGTATGATGGAATACTCCACACCTCAATCTTCAGCAAGTTAATAGGAAAGTTGATGTCATCCGCAAAGGACCCCGCTTCATCACATTTCATTCTGCAGTGTAAACCGTTTCGGTGCTCGTCCAGGCAACTAGAACTATGACCACAGTTGTAGGGGAACTCTCCATCTCAGAGTCCCCATGTGAGAGAGAAACCTGCTTTGCCGATAAATATATCTCCGTCTGTCACTGTTATTCTCTACCTCTTCCCATTCGCCACTGGAAAGGCTGCAATCCTGTAAAAGAGAAGTTAATCATTGCCATCGGAGAAGCAATTGGAGATAGATAATAAACGATGCCTTGGAAACAACACAAATATCGCCGAAATCGACAAAACTAGTATGAACGCTGATGTATTGATCAGTGAACCGGATGTGTTGATTAATGGCGCAGTCGAAAATGAAATGGCAGAATAGGTCTTGAAATGAATTGCTTTCGCACCAAATGACAACTGTTTCCGAGTTACTGACAGAATTTACAAGAAAAGGCGAATCACACGGTGCGACTAGTGCAGTCAGCCTCACAAATCGTATTCAAAGTGTGAGAGGGAAAAGCGTGTTATCAGCGCTGAGATATTCTCAAAGAAGCCGAGAGCCACGCATCAGCACGAGTTCCACAATGCATTCAGAGTGGTGAGTCAGCCCATAGTGATGATAACAGTTCCGCACATCGCACATCGATAACAGTTCCAGCACCACTTCCACGATAAATACAGGCAAGAGACTCTCTCTAGTCAACCGAGTGCTGCACATTGATACAGGTTCCACCCTGGATGTAGAACGGTGAGTCTTTGTATTTCCAGTATCCCAAGGGCTGTTCATCGGTAAGAGTTCCACGATAGTCACAGAGTGGTTTGTATACAAAACAGAAGGAAATGAGCTTGACCGGTGAACTTGGACACACCCTCTGTTCTGCGCATATTTAGATTGGTGACGAAAATGAGAAGACACTGAATGGGGAAATCAGAGGGCCATGCGGTAGGGAAATTCCAGGCAGCTTCTAAAGTAGGTAATGTGGTCAGTACAGCATTGTGGGACGAAGGGCCACAGATTATAGTGAAGTCACAGGTTACTACCACAGAGAAATAGGCACTTCCGTTCATCTTAGTCATCTCTCTGTGACCCTCCGCCCAGGTCCATTTATCTGCACCTTCTGTCCCACTCTCATCCACGTACCTACACAACCTTCACTGAAATAATACAATTGAATCCAAGTGCACTGTTCTTCACAGTTCACAGGAGAAGCTGTTCTCCTAAGGTACGACCTCTATTCCAGCCAACAACCTTGTAAATCGCCTCTGCATCCCTCGCTAGTATACACGCACCCTCTCTATAGTGTCTATAGTATAGATCCTGGATGGGGAAAATCTGCATGCATTCACCTTGTTCATTTCCAGAACTATTCCTTTCAAATATCTCTGGACATTTTGAAGCTTGTTGATATTTCTATACTGTGAGTATGTGGCCAGAACAGCCCACGATCTTCTATCTACAGACTCTCCAACGTATTGTACATCTTCAACACAACGACCCAACTCGTAAACTCCGTGATCTGATTGTGAAGGCCAATTTGATCAGAGTTCAATACGAGCTCATCTGCCCGTGACGTTGCTTTCCAGGAATTATCATTCTGTATCTTCAGGTCTCTTTTTAAATCCTGCACACTGAAGTCCACATATTCAATATGTGCGTCGAAACCTGTTTTATCTTTCCTCACAACGCAGAACATCTTACACTTGCCTGTATTAAATGCCATCCGCCATTTTTCAGCCCACTTCCTATCCAGTCAACATCAAGCTACAAGCTTGGGTACAGCTCCTGACTGGAGCAACGCCCCCAACTGAGGAGTCGTCCGCAATACTTCTGATTCAGTTTTCTACATTAACATCTCAGTCATTAGCATACATGGTAATAAAATAAAAAACAATGGGCCTGACACTAATCCGTGTACTGCACTTGTCAGAGTCAAATAATCAACCATCCACACTCGGCTAATCGAGAAACGAACGTTCATCAATCCGTGCGCAAGGCGCATCTAAATTCGTATGGGCGCATAACATTTTATTATCAAAGGTCCCTGGAATAATACTCCCTATCTCTTTTATATGCTCAAAAGAATATCTGTGCGACGTGTTTTATTGTGATACTTGTTATTAGCTGTTACTGTGCCTTTTGTCATTCAAATGACTCGAAATGACTAAAACAAGCGACAGTACAAATGATCCTATCTTCCCCCTCAATAAATTCTACCCTATTTCATCTGCCGAACTGAAAACCCGCCCTCAATATCAGCAGTGAATGTGCTCCGTTGAATGGGACAAAATAAATCTGTTTGAAGTTGATTATTCATGTTGATTGCTCAGGATGATTGTCTACGTTAAAAACAACACTGAGCAGAAAATGTCCCATTTTAGCAGCTGACGTTAAATGTCTTTGATAGTACATTGGTAACGTTCGTATTATCCTTTGTTTAAAAGTTAATAACTTCTAACAACCCTTGGGGATGCAAATTCATGGCCAGGTTACAGAGTTAGAAAACACTTTAATATCACTGTTTCTGTAGCTGGTTGTCCCTCATGCGACAGTTGTCATAACCACACTAATTGCCTCTGTGGAATTATTTTGAATTGCATATAACTCTGTAAAACCTGCCAACAGTCCATATGAGCATTTGGATCGTTCGCTACAAATGAACGCTGCTTCTGACAGAACATGGGATATCCAGCGATTTACTACATCGCGGGCGTTTTCTTTCCAACAATCGTAGCGATTGGTGTCCCTGGTAAGGTACTGGAGCTGGTCACTCTATGTATGGTGCCGTCATCATCTTGCTTTCGTTCACTTGCACTGTTTGGGCTTTTACTGAGCATCGATGCAACCATCGTCTGAAATGTGTTTCCAGAATTGAGGATTCAAGCATCTGATATTTTTGTTATTCAGCTTCCATATTGTTTCTACGTGATGCTTTTTGTTGCTTTTGTCAATTACTTTGGTGCCGATATTGCCATACTTCCACAGTTTCACTTTGCTTAACTTCCTGAGTCGATCGTGGTCGTTTTTCCAGATCAGAAGATTTTACAACTGACCGGCCAGTCGAATATCGACACTCAGGTCTGTTCTTCCATAAAACGTTAAATTATGCACTAATTCTCCTGATTTGACTACACATAAAACATTCAGCTACTTCAGCTCAAATAATGGAAATTGTGTTGTTTATGGAGCGATCGACCATCACGGGTACGTGATGTAGAAAGCAGATGCCGGGCTCTAATCTGTCGGAAAGTCACCAACCCACTGCTAATTCTGTCCATTATTGTCCAGCCGGAGTGCAAGGACAGATTCCACAATCATTGAATTTCTGCTTTTCATTTCCAAAACAAAATAAAAAAATCTTACCCTGCGTAGCATTTGAAAAATGGTGGGCATTCAGACATTTACAGCTAAGGATAAGTCTGTGATGATTTTTTTCTCTCTCCAAATTTCTTGTAGTTAATTTAACGGCGATTGTGATCCTATCTCGGGGGAAATGCGGACTCTCGAAATGCATCACCCGTTACCTGGTTGGTATGGCAACAGCGGATTTGATGGCGGTTATAGTTGTTGCTTTAGTGGAACAGACGAACAATATCTACATTTATTCCAGTTTCCTGCTCATCACTCCTGTATGCGCAGTGACAGGTGTATTATTTGCTGTGACAATGGACTGTTCTGTTTGGTTTACGGTCAGTTTTACCTTCGATCGTTTCATTGCAATATGTTGTCGAAAGCTCGGAGAACGATACTGCACTGTGAGAACAGCAACGGTGATTATGGTGACCGTGGTTATACTGAGCTGCGGGAGAAGTGTCCCGTATTACTTTGTTGTTGAACCTTACGTCATTATTGACAACACACCGTGGCGTTGCGCCCTCACACAAGAATACGCTACATTACCCGTGTGGAAAGGATTCGAATTACTGGATAGCATTTTAACACCGTTGCTACCAATTGGCTTAATTGTTATTTTCAATGGATTAACAGTCAGACATATAATTGCGGCAAATAGAGTCCGCCGAGGGCTTCGGAAGAGCAGCGATAAACAGAAGGATACCGAGGTGGAAAACCGCAGAAAATCGATGATTTTATTGTTTGCAATTTCAGCTAACTTCATATTGTTTTGGATGCCCTATACAGTTCATTCCCTGAAATGGCAAGCGGAAAATTACTATTACCTGGACAGATATTTGACTTCCCCTGTCTATATACTACAACAATTTGGGTACATGTTGCAAACTCTCAGTGTGTGCACCAATACTTGTATCTATACACTGACACAGAGGAAATTCAGACAAGAGTTGAAGGATGGAATGAAGTATGTTTTAACGTTAAATGGCCATCTGTGTAGATAACACCCACTCCAAATGCAATTCAGCTGAATTTTAGAATTAAACAGTTGGAATAAATCATTTGGTTTTAGCAAATATTTCATGACTTCAAACAATCTTGTGCCTGGTCATCCTGAAATGAATAAATTCCAAAATATCACAGAGACTTGACAATCATACTGGAAACGTTACCACAGCATAAAGCCAGGACCAACAGGTTCGGGGATTGCGTCATCCACCAGGCCATCAAAATGATGAACTCAAGCTGATTTGAGTGTTTTCTATGTTATATTGACTTTCCTATTTATTATAAATTATTATTGTTGCGGATTCAAGCAACAATAAATATATGAGTGAGACAGGGGTTTTTATAACAAATAACACGTTTATTAAACACTGAAAACAAACCCTCAAAAGTAACAAACCACTCACGTAACCGGAAATCAACTGCTGTGCGGCAGCTTAAACAGTTCTTAAAGCGATGTTACAAAAACAGTTCTTCAAAGTAGTATTGCAAAAGTTCAAAATGCTTA
Source organism: Hemitrygon akajei (assembly GCF_048418815.1). Taxonomy (NCBI): domain Eukaryota; kingdom Metazoa; phylum Chordata; class Chondrichthyes; order Myliobatiformes; family Dasyatidae; genus Hemitrygon; species Hemitrygon akajei. The sequence goes on along the minus strand of NW_027332026.1, from coordinate 706,026 downwards.
CAGTCCATTTAAGGGAGTGACTTTTTAAACGATTTAAATTCTCTTTCACGTCGGCTTGCTTCAGTTCCAAATCGAACTTTTCCCACGAAGAATTTAGGAAGAATGAAACGGCTTAAAGGCACTGACCTTTCCTTTACAGAACTGTTCCCAATCATTTCTGTTATTTCACAGGGATTAACAGAACAGTCAACGAATTCCTTCCGAATGAGGATCAAACAAGGTCGAACCTGTTTCACCGTCGAAATCGACTTCCTTCGATCTGTTAAATCCTGAACTCCGATCTTCACTCTCCACTGATTTTCAACTAGCAGTATTATAAAGAAACTGCTGGCAATGACCTTTTAAACTTTAGGCATTAAATAAAACTTCATCTTTCAACTAAACTGCGTCATAACATTAAATCACGCAGTGGCATGAAGTCAACATGGCAAATCCAGCCACGAATTGCCCCTCCTCACAGTGAGGGTTCCTCCTTTTCAACCCTGTAAAACAAACCTGTCTCATGACCTCTACTGGCTGGAAAATGACGTCACTCCACCATCACAAGACCATTACCTGAAGTCCAGTATAGCTTCAACACCAGTCACGTCACAAGTACACCACTGTCACGTGTCACGGGTACGTAACATTATAAATTACTAGGATTGCACATTGTTCATTTAGATGGAGACGTAACCTGAAGATTTTTATTCCTCATATATGTGAAGGATGTAAGAAATAAAGTCAATTCAGTCACAAGGGGAGGAATGACGTTCGGACTTTCTGGGGTTCAGATGTTTAAAAATGCTCATAGTCGTGTAGAAAAGAGTAAAGGGAAAGTCTTTTAAACACAGGGAGAGATTGACAGCCTCACAATTGCGGAAAAGGAGGACACCGTGGTGGGATTGTATGTTAATAGACTGTGAGAGGCACTCAGAAGTAGGAAGGGAACAGCACTCGTTTAAGGTTACTCTGTACAGAGCTCGCATCACCAAGACGGAAACAACACAGAGACAGTGACAGATTGGGACATATATTTTGCACAAGTCCTTATATTAACACAGCTGTTCTCACAAGCAACTTAAACTTCATTGATATTCATTGGCAATTCCTCTGTTTAAAAGTTTTAGATGTGACAGAATTTCTCAGTTGCGTACGAGAAGGAAACCTGGCACAAGTAGCGGGCAGGCGGACAAGTGAACAGCCTGTCTTGTGCTAATATTAGGAAGTGAAATGGGTCAGGTAACTGATCACTCCGCGTGTCAGCATTTCAGAACGATAGAGCACAGCTGTTCGACATACCTTACACTGGGATAGGAGCACACAATATGGAATGTACATAATTGATACTATTGGGTAGGAACGTGGGAGCCGAATTAGGGAAGCGATTTGTTCCTTCAAATACACAAGAGAAATATGAAGATTGTTAATGGAGCACTTGTTTGGGGTTCAGCGTTGGCTTCTTTCATTGAGGCGAGGAACGGATGACCCTGGTTGACAAGAGATATGAAACACCTCTTCAAGCAGAGGAAGGAAATATACTTAAGGTTTGAAAAGGGAGGATCAGACAGGGCTGTGGAAAGTCAAAAGTAGCCAGGAAGGTTTTAACAATGGACTTAGAAGAATTAAAATGAGAAGGCATGGAAGAGACGAGCTAATGCATGTGGAAAAAAAACAGGAGGATGACGAGAGAGAGTGTGGGAGAGATAAGAGATAAATTGATAAGCATGGGTCTGAGTGCAAGAAGGCAGTGAAGGTCATTAATGATTATTTGCTTCACCAGTGAGCCAGACCCTGATGAATGTGGATATAGCGAAAAAAAAGCAGGTGTGCTGAGACATGCAGACGCTTCGAATTACGAACTAGAAACTGTGAACACATGAAAATAAACCACTCCCCGGTGCTAGAGGGAATGCAATCCAGGTAATTAGAGAAAGCGAGCGGAGATATTGCTCGGCTTTTGGACATAATATTTGTGACATCATAGGCCACAGAATCAGTGCGGGAGGATTGGAGAATGGCAAATGCTATTTCTTTGTTCAAGACATGTAACAGGGAGAGTGTTGAGAATTACAGCCCAGTGTGTCTTCGGTCAGTACTGCTCAAGTTATTGTAGAGGCTTCTTATAGACGGAATTTACGGTGAAACGTATTCTGGATGGTGATAGTCAGCATGGTTTCGTGTCCCTTATGAGCCAGAATAAATTCCGTGAAGAAGAGAAAAATAAGCAGATGAAGCAGAAGAGTCGATGTGGGGTATATTAATTCTGTAAGGAATAAGACTGTTTTCCCGATGGTGCAAACCTTCAGAAAGTCAGGTGGCCTGGGATCTAGTGAAAGCTGGCTGCTTAGATTCAGAGTTGGCTTACCAACGGACCGCCGATGAGTTAGTGGATGTAGCGTATTCTGTCTGGAGGACAGTGGCTAGTGTTGTTCTACAAGGAAGGTATAATTTTAGTACACTTAACAAATATGTTTAGGCTCTGCTGTTATAATGTCCTGTGAGACAGACTTTAATATGACCATCCTGCAGGACTTGGATCATTTATTGAATTAGGGCTGATTTTGAAAGCAAACTACTGAATTCGGACTGAAACTGCACGCTATCTAAACTGAAATCACGTTTACTTATTACAGGGTAGGATTACATCACAACATTTTTCTTTTCCCCAGTGGAACCCTGCAACTCAAGATCAGCATTTCAAAATATTCATCAACATCCTTTGTTGCTTTCCAAATGAACCAGTCTCCCAGAAAGCGAATTTAACAGGCATCCCCTTCCCATCGGAGTGTTTAGTTGGTCCTTGTATCTCATTTTCTCGGGCTGCTCTCATTTTCCTCAGTACTCATGCCCCAGTATGTATGGGTTCAGAAGGATCAAACATTTCCAGTGTCATCGGTTCAGTAAGACACCAGTGTCCTCAACAATCTATTCGAGGCCTCTAGTCGTAAAAGGTCCTGCTCTGCTGCTGTTACAGACACAATAAAGGTGCATAAATGTGATGCAAATGCAGTGAAATGCTCACCTCTGCTCTTGTAAATTTTGACTATCGTGTCGACTGGGTCCCCTCTGTAAACACCCATAACAGCTTTATTGTGTTTTCTTTTTTCAGTACTTCTCTTGTTCCACATCATGTCGTCTATATCTGTCAAGGACAAGTGTATATTTGGATGTAAACACATGTAACTCTCGGTTATGCTAACAGCTGAATCAAGGGGAAGAAGAACTCCGCCCCCAGCCCCCTCCGGCCAAACAGAATAAATCTTGATTAGGTGGATGCTGCGTAATGTGTCACCCTGTTGCAAATAAATACCACGAAATAATAAAGAGTACACAATAAGCGGTTAAATGACTCATCATTCTTAATTTTACTCGATGGTTAGTAAATTAAAAAAAAGCCCGTTCACATGGATCAGTCTATTGCGAACAATGGAGCTCACGTATCGGTCAATTCGTTCCACCTCGACCTCTTCCGAGCGGAGTCGGCCTTCGCTTGAAGTTCAGTCCGGCTAGAGGTCTGCCGACCCTCTCCATTCGCGTCTTCTCTCTTCTTCTCTCTCCAACAAAAGGCCGCGAAATCCTTGCTCCCAGACCCAGACGAAAGAACAACATGCCTCTCATTGGATTTCCTACATACAAAGCATCTGTTCGCCTTAGTCATAACCCAAACATTGCATCTACAAAGGAAGCATTACCTTAGGTGTGAAGCATTACAGAGAGGCCATTACATTAGCAGTGAAACCTTACAGCGTGTTACACTCCCACCACCCCACCAAATGCAGTCATGTCCTCATGACATTGAGATATTTCGCCAACCCTTCCTGCAATACACAAAGTCCATTCCTGGTGTAAGGATGCAGTGATAAAGCCTTCCAAAACGGTAGGAGTCACAGTCTGCACCCCGGTGCTACGTAGGCCAGCTTATCCGGTGGTCTTATTATTCTCTAGAAGTCTGGACCACTCACCTAATTCTTCAGGTTCAGACACAACTAGGGATACTTCTGGTCTACTTGTCTAGGTCTCCACCGGTCTTGCACGTGCCCACCAACGACTCAGAGCCCTCTGTCCAGTGGCCAGCACCCGCCTCAACCCTTGTTGGATCCCCCTGCAGCCCAGGATATACATAGATAGGACCCCACCCCCAATTTCACCCGACTCAGCGGGAGAAGGGCTGGAAGTCTCTTCCTCAATCACTGGGGAGTTGGCAAAAGGCAGAATATACCACACATTCTGGTCCTCATCCTCCGAATCAGTATACATCCCAGGAGTGGGGTAAGCCCTACCCTCTCCTGCTGTGGGTCCTGCAGTCCCTCAGCGTTTCTGCAGAGTCCAAGTGTCGATGTAGGCTCCAGGTTGGGCTCTGGGTCTAAATGAACCTGTTGTCCCAGGGGCAGCAGTTCTTTTTCCAATGGAGAATATTTACAGGCCCATTCCCATCCTCTGGTTTCAGGTTTGGCTTTTGCCTCTCCACCATATAGGGCTCAGCCACACAGCGGTCCGCCAACTTGTTTCCCAGGAATCTCCAAGTTCCTATGAGGGCCCGATCTCCCGGCAGGAGCTGGGAAAACTTCATCTTTGATCGTACTTCCTTTTTTTTCCTTGATTACGTTTAGCAGCCGAGATCGCAGCTAATTCATACGCCCCTTTTCAGCTCACTTCTCATGTCAGATTGTATGCATTTTTCATACATTAAATTGTGCCTTTGATCATTTGGATATTGTTGGGGAGAGCGAAACCTGCGGGAAGCAACGGTGGTCGTGTTTCTGGCACTTAGTGTGGTCCTGTGGATGAGAAGCGTGGGGAAACGAAGAAAGTGGCATTAGTAGGGGACTCTATAGTCACAGAGGTAGATGGTATGTGGATGCGAAAGTGAAGCATGGGTGGTAGTTTGCTTCAAGGTGCTTGGCTCGTGTGTATATAGCTATAAAAGTCAAAGGAAGGAGAAGAGTGGAGGGCCTAAAATACAGAATATAGAAAGTTGGGAAGGAATCTGTGATGCGGTACGTCGATTTTTGGATAATTCGGACGTCTTCCGTGGCAGGTGGGACCTGTACAAAGGCGGCGGATTGCACTTGAATCCGGGGCCTCGGGGAATATTCTTGGGGGCGGATATACACGTGCTGTTTGGTGTGGTTTAGACTAATATGACAGGGGAAATATAACCAGAATAATGGAGCTGAAGACAAGCCAGAAGGTTTACAATTAGATGATGTGTCGGACATGAATGTTAGGAATTCCCAGCCATTATTTGGCTATAAATTCAGACAGCGCGGAGAGTTAAATTATACAGCAGAGGCACAGTTCAAAAGTCCGAATAATGCAGGACTGAACGTACTGTATTTAATTGCGCGTAGCATTCGGTATAACGCGAACGAATTGGAGATTGATTGGCATGACATTCTGGGCATCACTGAGTCATGACTGAAAGAAGGTCATACTTGGGAGATCAGAAGATAAACTTTGTATCGAAATGAGAGGCGGAACGTCTTAGGCGGTGCGCATATGTTGCTAAGAGATGGAATGACAGTACATCTTTCGAAAGAGTTGACATAGGGTCAGAGAATATATAATTTTGTGAGTGGAGTTAAGAAATTGCAATGGGTAAAATAAACCATTATGAGATTCACATATAGACCTCTAAAGAGTGGCCAAGATGTGGGGTAAGTTTGCAAAGGGAGCTGGAAAAAGGATGTAATGGGTGTTCAAAATTCAAGGGGATTGAGACAACTGGCGTTGGATCGCAACAGAGTGAATTTTGTTGATTGCCTATGAGATGGCTTCTAAGAGAAGCTTGCGCTCGAGCCTAATCGGGCAAAGGCTATCTTCGATCTGGTTATGTGTAATAACCCAGGTCTTATTAGGGAGCTTAACTTAAGGAACACTCGGGAGACAATGAGCATAATAGGATTGAACTCAAGCTGAAGTTTGTGAGGCGGAAGGTTAACTCACATGGATCAGTATCGCAATGGAATAAAGGGAATCAGAGATGCATGGAATAGAAACTTGCCCAGGTGGATTGGAGGATTATACTGTTGGGGATGACGGCGGAACCGGGATGGCTGAAGTTTGTGCCGTACACAAAGCGCAGGCTTGATAATTCCTACATAAGAAGAAGATCGTTGCTGACAGAGGAAGTTACAGACGAGATAAAAATAAAGAAAAGCGCATAAAAGATAACAATAACGAGAGTATTGTTAAGAGTCATGTGCCCAATATCTCCAAAAGGATGTGTTGTCGTTATAGATAGTCCAGATGAAGTTGACGAGAATGATTCCGGGAATGAAGAGATAAACATCAGAGGTCGGTTTGTATGCTTTCTGACTGCACTCACTGGAACTTCGAAGACTGCGGGGGAATCTTATTGAAACTTGTCGTATGTTGAAAGAAAGGGATCGTGTGGATGTTTTCTATGTTGGGTGCATCACATCTAGAGGGCACAGGATCAAAACTGTGGACACGAGGGAAGGCGAGATTTCTTTTTTAACCACAGAGCGGTAAATCTGAATGCTCTGCCGCAGACTGCATTGGAGCGACGTCGGTGCACTTATTTAAGGTGGAAGTTGATCGTTTTCTGAGAGGTCAGGCCATCTAGATGATATGGCGAGAATACGGGTATATGCAGTTGACTTAGATCCAGGATCAGCCATGATACAATGGCGGAGCAGAGCCCCCAATTTGATTGATCGGTACTTTATTAATAAATGCACGTTCAATTTTCTACTCTGCTGTCACCGTGATTTTTTAGTTGGAGGTTGCAATTAAGTGAACTATTTGCAAGTATTCCTCCTCTGGGATAGAGTGTAATGTATATATAGAGGGTATTGGCGGATTCCGAGTGCGCACCCGTTTGGTCATGCAGACGGATCTGTGAGTACACGTGGATTTGAATGTGTTAGAGGATTTGGGGTTTCGTTTACAGATACTTTAATAAATAATGAACTTTAAACTTCAGCGTTCTTGCTATTTTTAAAGTGGATTAAACAATCTTGTGAAATGTTTAAAATAATCTTTGCTCTGGGATAAATAATTATACATGTAGGGACCCATTCGGTTTTGAGAGTTAACAGAGATTTGGCGATGTGCACTGCGAAATTGCGTACATACAGATTTGGGAGTGCTGATGAATTTTGATGGGTGACTAATCTCAAGGTACTTTTTTATCGATACTCTCATAATAAATGCACATACAACTTTCAACTTTGAAGGAGTGGGCAGCTATTTTGTGAACAGTTTGATACGACTATTGCTTTTGAATAATCTAGTGTGCATGCGGGGCTGTCTATGTGATCGTGGTGCACTTTTATTCTGGGTTGCTCGAATTTGGTGATGTGCGCAGATTTAGTGTTGCACAAGGATTTGGCGACGTTAGCAGATTTAGGGTGTGTTCTCGAATATTCCGGTGCACACGGATTTGCAGTTACACCCAGACATGGGCGTGTCGGCCGATCTGGCGTTGCAATCGAAATTTGGGCTGCTTGCGGATTTTTAATGTCGAAACACCCATTTTCAGATCTTTTTGAAATGATTCTGCTTTGGTTAAACTATAATACATGTGGCGTTGGCAGTGTGTTTGTGGTGCGCACTGATTTACGGATTGCACAGATTCAGTGCAGTGTCCGGCAAATAAAGGTGCTCACGGATTTGGGAAAACGGAAAAGATTTGTGGTGTCACTGGATTTGCACTTGTGACGTATGTTAAGATTTCATTCGCAGAAACGTTCATAATCAATGCACATTGACATTTCATCGGTACTCATGTGGTTTTATAATGGAGACTGCAATTTTGTGAACTGTGTGAAATGATTATTACTTTTGGGTACTCTACTGTGCATGTCGGGGTATCAGCGGGCTTCGGGTGCGCACTTACTTGGGACATGAGCAGCCCCCTGGGTTTGGTGAAACACACGAATTGGTAGATGACCACAGATTGGAGTGTCTCGGCGTATTTAGGGTTGCACACGAATTTGGGTGTGTATGCGCATTTGGGACTGTGGCTCTGTCACGTTTACACACCTGTACGGTATCTGCACATTCGGATGTATGACGAATCTCGATATTGTTTCATTGAGACAGCTATTTTATGAACTCACTGTAATGATTCTTGTTCAGCGATAATCTCATGTGCATGGCGGGGTGTGGAGGGCAGGTGGTATCAGCCGGCTTGGGGTGGACGTATTTGTGGTTGCTTGAGGATTTGGGATTCCTGCGGATTTAAGTGTGCACGCTGATGTTGGGGTTGTTTCCGGTTAGAGGAAAACACAGATTTGGGGGTGAACATGGATATGGTGCACACCGGTTTGGGGATGCTCACAGAGTTAGGGATTCTTCGGCAAATACGGGTGCATCATACTTAGTGGATGCGAAAAGAGTTAGGGATCTGTATGTCAAATAGAGGTGCACGCGGACTTGGGGTGTGCAGAGATTTGGTGTGTGGTTTCGAATAGTTTGTTGGATTCGGAATGGGAGTGGACAGAGATTCGGGTGCACACGGATTACAAGCGATATGCGGTGTGATGAATCTCAAGGCACTTTGAATTTTGAACTTTGTCCTTGATATTGCTTAGAGCAGAGACAGCAATTACAAGAATGTTTCTCGCTCTGGGGTAATCTAATGCGCACGTGGCGGTGACAGTGGGTTTGGGGATGTACTCAGATTTACCTCTGCTGGAGAAGTTGGGAGTGCACACAGATTTGGGGATGTCGGTGTATTATGTGGTGCACACTGATTTCTGGGTTGCATGGTTGCTGGGTGCTGCAGATGGATTTGGGTCTGCGCACATGGTCCGAGGGTACGTGCGGATTTGGGGATGTGCGCACATTTAGGGGTGTGTTGAAAATGGCTGCGAATGGAAAGGTGTACTTAGGTTGATTTAGAAATGTGATAAACTCAAGGATATTTTTTATATATATACCCTCATGATAAACGAACTTTAAGTGTTGAACGCCATTCTTCCTCTATTTTTAAGGTGGAAAAAACATTTTCTGCAGTGTTTCAAGGGAATCTTTATCTGGGATAATCAATTATGCATGCGCAGCTGTCAGAGATTTTGGTGATGCGCATACATTGTGATTTGCACTTGGACTTGAACAGTGCGTTCCGATTTGGGGATTTAGGGGTGTGTCAGCGCATATAGGTTCACAAGGATTAATGGATGCCGGTGGATTTTGGGTTTGACTAGTCTCAAATTTGTATCATTTACGGATACCTAAGTTTGTTCTTGCAGTATCTTTGAGGTCCAGACATTTACATTCTGAACCGTTTCAAATGATAGTTTTGCTGTGATGATCAAATGTGCATACAGGTGTTTCTGTAGATACGGTCACGGATTTGAGGTGTTCACGGATATAGGGACGTCCGCAGATTTTGGGGTGTGTCTGCGAATATTTGAATGCACACGGATTTGCAAGGTGTCAGTGCATTTGGAGGTGTGACGAAACTCAAGATTGTTTCATTTATAAATACTTTATTACATGTTTATAAAGCATGTACAAAGTGAACTTTGGCCTTGCTATTTCTGTAAGGTGGAGGCAGCTATTGTGTGAACTGTTTCAAATGATTTTTTTTCTCCTCTGGGATAAAGAAACTGTATATGGGGGTGTCAGCGCGATTGTCGGTTAGAAACATAGAAACATAAACATAGAAAACCTACAGCACAATATAGGGCCTTCGGCCCATAAAGCTGCGCCGATCATATCCTTAACATAGACATAAAAACCTAAGGTTATTTGTAGCCCTCTATTTTTCTGAGCTCCATGTACCTGTCCACGACTCTCTTAATAGACCGCATCGTATCCGCCTCCGCTACCATCGCCAGCAACCCAATCCACGCACTCGCTAATCTCTGCGTAAAAAAAATCCTCTGTACCTACTTCCAAGCACCTTAAAACTATCCCCTCTCGTGCTACCATTTCAGCCGTGGGGAAATAAATAGCCTCCGACTTTCACAGGATCAATGTCTCTCATCATCCTATTCAACTCTATCAGATCACATCTCAGCCTCCGTAGTTGCAAGGAAGAAAGGTCGAGCTCACTCAACCTATTCTCATTAGGCATGCTCCCCAATCAAAGCAACATCCTTGTAAGTCTCCTCTGCACCCTTTCTATGCTTTCCACGGCTTTCCTGTAGAGAGGCGACCGAAATTGAGCACTGTACTCCAAGTGGGGTCTGAACAGGGTCATATATAACTGCAACATTAAACTCGGCGTTAAGTTCCTAAACTCAATCCTGCGATTGATGAAGGCCAATGCAACCGTATGCCTTCATAACCACAGAGTCAATCTGTGCAGCAGCTTTCAGTGTCCTACGGACGCGGACCCCTAAGATCCCTCTGATCTTCCACACGACCAAGAGTCTTAACATTAATATTATATTCTGCCGTAATATTTGAACTACTAAAATGAACCATTTCACACTTTGTGATGAACTATATCTGCCAGTTGCAAATCCAGTTTAGCATCCTATCAATGTCCGTTGTGACGTCTGACTTCCCTCCACACTATCCACAACACCTCCAACCTTGTCATCAGCTAATTTAGTAACCCATCCCCTCACTTCATCATCCAGGTCATTTAAAAAAAAACTCACAAAGTGTGGGGGTCCCAGAACAGATCCCTGTGGCAGACCACTAGTGACCGATCTCTATGCAGAATATGACCCATCTGCAACTCAGTTTTTGCCTTCTGTGGGCAAGCCAGCTCTAAAGCCCCATGGATTCCATGCCTCCTTACTATCTCAATAAGCGTTTGGTGGAGTCCCTCGTCAAATGCATGGCCACTGTTGCTTCCCCCCAGTTAGGCCGACCCCCAACAGTACTCAAGCTATACTATTGTCAGGGTGAAAAGCAACAGGTGTGCTCTCTAGACTCCGATCCAGCCCTTCCCTCTCCAGACGGTTACCCACTGATCTGATTCCCTATGACTCGGTGTGTCTACCTGCACATAGCTCCTATCTATCACCTGCTCACTATTCCTGAACAGACCAACGTCATTGAGCTGCATCTACAATTCCCTAACACGGTCCCTAAGTACTTCCCACATGTAACACCGAGCACAGAATAACGGCCTCACCCACTTTTTTCCTGTCTGTATTCTACGCAGTCAACCTACCTCGCCTCAACCCGTTATCGCCGAAGACCCATTGAAGCAAAGCCTTCCTATTCCCTTTCTCTCTACTCAGTCGCCCGCTCCCCTGACGTCCGCTCTTTAAAGTTTACTCCTTTTAAACTCTTCTCGCTCTGCTCCCTGGCTGACGTCCACGCGCTTGCTCAGTCGCGAAGAAGTAAACCGCTGAAGAAGTAAACGTCTTCTTTTAAACGCTTATCGCTGTTTTCATTGGCTGACGTGCACGCGCTTGAGCAGTTTTTCGCCGATCAAAACTACTGAAGAAATCTCAAAGGATTCAAAGGTTTCAAAGGTAAGTATAATGTCAGAGGAATGTGTATAATATAAATCCTGAAAATATTTTTCTTCGCAAACATCAACCAAAACAGAGGTCTGCACCAAAGCATGAATGACAGCTGTAATGAATGTTAAAACCCCAATGATCCCCTCCAGCACCGCCACCCCCCCCCCCCCCCGTCCCACGCGCAAGCGGCAGCTAAGCAACGATCCCCTTCCCCGTCAGCAAACAAACCATCGGGGCCTCCCTCCGCGCACTCAAGCGTGCAGCAAAGAATCAATAAGGACAGAGACTTGCTGTACCTCAAAGACTACTCGTTCATCGTGTAAGTCGACATTCCATAAGCTTTTTCTCCCGAATAAGGGAAAAATGTGTCTCAGTGTCACAGTGAGAGGGGAGACATAGCAAACAAATTCGAGTTTACGTATTTGCGAATGTGCACAGATTTCAGGATATGTCATCGAATTTAGAGATTATCATCGATATGGATGTGCACACTGATAACGGAGTGTCGGTGGGTGAGGGGTCCTGAAGAGTTTCAAAATTGTTTTCAACAATGTTTTAAGCATTTCGGTTTTGAACATCGTTACGCTTCGGGATTTATGGGTGTGCGCAGATTCAGGGGAACGACGGCGAATATAGGTGCACATGAACTTTTGTCTGTGAGGTTCCGGGATAGTGACAAAACTCAAAGATGTTTCATTTATATAAAACTGTAATATTATTTGCACTTTGAGCACTGTTTTCTTTTATTTTTTTGTTTTTTGTTATTATTATTATTCTAATGTGAGCCAGATATTTTAGAATTATTTGAAATTTTTCTTGCTCAAGGATAATCTAATGTGCACCTAGGTGAACATGAGTTGCATAGACAGAGTGGACAGCCGGTATTTTGCCCTGAAGTTGAAGTGTCTAATATCAGGGGGCATGTATTCAGTTTGGAAGGGGTAACAGTACCTCATAAGTCCTTTTTCACTCCGTTTATTTTTTAATTTACTTTGTAATTTCGTGTAATTCTGTATATTTTTCCACTCACTGTTGCTGTAAGAATAATCAACCTAAAAAAGCAGTAGTTCTAAACTTGACTCGGAATATTTTCATACACATAGTGGTGAGTATCTGGAATGAATGCCAGTGATTGTGCGTGAGGCAGATGCGATACCGGCTATTAGATACACATGAGTATGTGGAGAATGGAGGGCTGTGGACCTTGTGTGGGCAGAAGGGATTACTGTACAATGAAATGTTCAGTTCAGTTGGTTCTGATCAACATAGGGCCAATGCTGTACTGTTCAATGCTGGTAGGAAAACTGTTGGAATGCTGTGTGCATATCTGATCGACCGCCTCCGGAAGTTTGCGAATAACCCAGAAAGGCGTTGCAAAGATTCATGGATTCTGTAGCAGGAACTGGAGGACTCGGCTCAGAAGGGGACTGTGCACTGATGCCAAAACTGAGGGTGTGAAACATTGGTTCTTTCCTCTGCCTCCGCAGATCCTCTGTCATGGTGCAATTGTACGACAATGTAAGGGGTGACAAATGACACAAAATGTTCATAACAGAAAGCGTTGCGCATAACTCACAAACACGTTTTGAATCGCAACTACAACTGCCACTGTTCACTATGCAAGGTAGCCCTCAGTTTAGTAGAACTAGCAATCTCAAGTTTGCTGCCTGAGCGACATTATAAAGAACGCAAGAATAGCATGATCAGACATATTAAATTAATCCCGGCTAAGGGACTGGTGTAGAGGGCAGGGCTTCAGGTTCCCAGATTATCGGGGCCTCTTCTGCGGAACATACGACCTGCAGAAAAAGGATGGGTTCCACCTGAACCAAAATGGGACCAATTTCCGAGCAGACAGGTTTAATGGCGCTGTTCGGGATGGTTTAACCAAATTTGGCAGGGGGATGGGAACCGGAGTGATAGGGCTGAAGAACGGGGAAACAGAAAGATAGCGTACAGCGGAGATGGGAACCGGAGTGATAGGGCTGAAGAACGGGAAAACAGAAAGATAGCGTACAGCGGAGATGGGAACCGGAGTGATAGGGCTGAGGAACTGGGAAACAGAAAGATAGCGTACAGCGGAGATGACAGAAAAGACATCCAAGAGCTGAGGCATAATCACAGCCAGTGGGATGCGTTACAGGTCAATAGAAGCGTTGTGCCCTTAAAACAGAAAGAAAGAAAAACTGCACCAGGAATGTTATATTTGAATACATGCAGCCTGAGAGAAAATGGACGATCTGGAAATTCAGCTACAGACAGCCAAGTATGACGTTGTGCTATCTCTGAAACTTGCCTAAAGGAAGGCCGCCGTTACGTGCTGACCGTTCAAGGATATGCTGTGTATAGGAAAGTTAATTAATGGGCAGAGGGTGTAGTCTGGCAATTTGTATAAGAATATTAAATCATTAGAAAGGGATGACATAGGTACAGGAAGTGTAGAGAACCCTATGGGTTGATTTAACAAAGGACAAGTGTAAAACGACCCCAATGGCAGCTGTCATCAGGCATCCAAACAACAGCTGGGGTGTGGAGTACAAATTATAGCGGAAGACCCAGGTGATGATAATTGTTAGAGACTTTAACATGAAACTGGACTGGGAAAACCAGGCCAGTACTGGACCTCAAGACGGAGAACTTGCAGGATGTCTGAGGGTGGCATTTTAGAACAGCTTGTTGTTAAGCCTACTCGGGGATCTGTTGAGGTAGTTAGGGCGGTGTACAACGATCCGGAGGTGATAAAGAGGTTAAGGTTACGGAACACTTAAGTAGTATCCACAATATGATCTTATTTACTTTTAAATTTGAGTGGAAGAAGGAACTGAATTCCTATTTGTTGGTATTTCAGTGGAATAAGGGAAATTACAATAACGTGAGAAGGGAACCGACCAAGGGTGACTGGGAAGAAAACTTAGCAGGAAGGACAGCAGAGCGGCAATGCCTTATTCCAAATAAGATGAGATTTTCGAACGGAAGAAGGACAATACCATGGTTGACAAGTGAATTCAGAAAGCGAAAGCAAAAAAGGGGGCTTACAAGCACCTTTTTTTCCAGAACCAGGAACCAGGGAGAACAGGTTTGCCTCAAAAAAAATTTTTAATCAATCCGGGAGGTGAGATGCAACGAGAATGCCTCTGGAAGCTGAGGCCAATGGGTTGTGGGGAACATTTGTAAACAGCTGTTATGCTACTGTAAGAGAACAAACCCAAAATGCTGAAGGAACTCAGCAGACCAGGCAGCAACCAGGGAGAACACAATTCTGACAGACACCATTCATCAGGCCTGATCTTTTCCCATAAGTAGGAGAATAGAATATTTAACAGGAAAGCAGCTGAAATGAAATGCATCACACCATTTATTTATAACGATTACTGAGTTTCAAAATCCGAATCAGCGGGTATGTCACCCCTTTCTTCAGTTCCTCTCGAAATTTGCTCTGGGTCAGGGCGTAAATACACGTGTTGGTGCAGGAGCTGAGAACCTGTAGCATCCCCGATGTCGTTTCCGTGATGTAACGGGGATCGGTGACAGAATAACCAGAACTCATTGAAATCCGTTGATAGATATAAAATACCACCAGTGTTATCCACAACAACATGAAACTACCAGTAATGCTGAAGAGTAGAACGATGGCCTTGCCTCGTTTCTCCATCTCCCGGTCCTTGTCATTCTCTCCGCTCTTTTGTCCCTTCAGCCCCCTGCGGGCTCGACTGGCCGTTAAAACCCTTTTGACAGTCAGAACATTGAACAGCAAAATCAGAAAGAATGCGACACAAGGGGTTAAAATCCGGTGTAACAACTCAAATGCCGCCCAGGAGGGAGAGTTAACGAAGCTCGGTTTGTGAGCACAACCCCAGGGAAGACCATTAATTATTAGAACATGCTCTAATGTAAAGCTCCAGGGGACACTTTCCAAACAAGCCAGCACACCCACTGTCCCGATAACCACAGCCGCCGTTCTCTCGGTGCAATATTTTGTTTTCAGCTTCTCACAGCAAATAGCCACAAATCGATCGACGGTGAAAGCGACAGTCAGCCAGACAGAGTTCGCAGTGCTCGCAAAAATCATCCAAAAACAGAGTTTGCACACGGGAGTGAAGAGCAGGAATGATCGGAGAAAATAAATCTCAGCAGTCCTTCTCAGCAGCGGATCCGAGATAACGACCAGGAGATCGGCCGCTGCCATTCCCACCAGGTAGCGAGTTGGAGAGACCGCACGTTCCCCGGGACAGAATCACAATCGCCACCAGGTTCGCTGGAAGAGAGACAGAAACAGCAAGTTGAGAAATTTCTGAGCAGAATCTAAT
Organism: Hemitrygon akajei; assembly: GCF_048418815.1. Taxonomy (NCBI): domain Eukaryota; kingdom Metazoa; phylum Chordata; class Chondrichthyes; order Myliobatiformes; family Dasyatidae; genus Hemitrygon; species Hemitrygon akajei. The sequence continues at coordinate 690,335 of NW_027332026.1, read as the reverse complement.
GTAGCAGCGTGTGGGGATTCTGTAATATTTCACCGTTTTGCTGCAGTTAGTGGTGTTCAAGCGAGTGCTCAGAGCTGCTAGAGTCATGGACGGAGTTTACATAGTAAAACAGTCAATGTGATCTCAATACCGATTCCTGACTGATCCCCGAAATCTGAAGTGCTAGCGGAAAGCTAAAGACTCCTCAGAATCAATACTGGATCATTTTCCACCGTTGCCTTCCACATCCCGAAAGGATGGAACGAATACATGGAGGGATTCTTCCATGTGAGAATCATCAACATCCTTGGTTCTCCCTGTCAGCGAGAGAACAGTCGAAGGGCGGAACAAAAAACAGGAAATGCTGAAAACACACCCAGGCCAAATGGAATATATGGAAAAAAAGTTCGTGTCTTTTCTGAGAAATATTCTCTGAGAATCCCCGAATATGAGAGTGTTACTCGCTTCTATTTCCAAACCAAGTTGCTGGGGCTTAGTGCTTCCAGCATTCTCCATGTTTGTTTCCTATTCCAGCATTTGTCAGTTCACTCATTACAACAGAACATTGACTGATTCCAGCAAATAAAGCGCATTCTAACACAACCTCACAGATAAACATGACACGCCCCACTAAATCCATCACAGGGGGGCAAGCAAGAGGAATTCAACGTTCAGCACCAAGCTCATTGCCGTAATCATATGTCGATAATAGTGTCAGATATAGATATAATAGAATGTATTGCAGAATATAGATAACTATGAAACACCACGTCTGTCGTGCTAAATGGCGGAACAAAGTCTTCATGTTGTTGTCCATGAACTGTCTCACATTCAGTTGTAGCGCACAGATTCAGTAAAAATCCACACGTTTTATGCTACAGCATGGAACTACTCACATTTGCTGAAGTGTTGCTTCATGTCAATGGTTTGATTGATAAACCTATTTCAGATAACCGCTCACATACAAATGTAGACAGTCAATTGGTAAACACAGTGTGTGTAAATGCTGTTTAGCTACTATAAGACCAAGAGCAAAGAAACTCTAACATCACATCATTGATGAGAAACAGCTAGACTCTTTGAATTGCGCTGATGGTTACCGTTCCACTGCGGTTTGTTTCCAGATCCAAATCCCAGACTTCACATCCCAATCCTTCCAATCCATTGTTGAAATGAGGAATACTGGGACTGGACATGCGACGGTGCACACCAGCGATAGAAACATTCACGACATTGGAATTAAATGTCAATTCCCAGCTGCGGCTCTGACACAGCAGCTTACCGGGAATTCCAAAGGCTGAAATGAAAGGATAGTAAACGTCCTCTATCCTCCAGACGACTGGATACACCATTTCAGGGAGAATCTGTGACTCTATGGTTTCTGAATTCACAGCTCCGGCAGAAACTCTGATCTGATGCATTCAGAACGGCCCAATTTATACAGACGATCAGTCTCCAGAGATACGGTTATACCCCTGACTGAATTTATTTGGTAAAGATACATGAACAAACAATTTAATTCAATACCATTGTCACTCACGTAAATATTTGGCCGGTTGAAGACAAGCTGAGCAAATTTACTGGACATTACCTCAGCATTGCTCATCTGGAAAAAATAATGCCGAAGCTCTGATTACAAACACTGAGCTTTGTCAGTGTGCAGCTGCATTTTCATATATCAGGTTTGTTGTTAGCTAATCACTTATCTGTAAACGGAGTTCACCGACAGCGCCCGACATTTAACTTCAGCCCCTATAGTTACCCATTTCGTACTGTGCCTCAGTCCTTCAATACCCTGCTGGCTGCATACACACACACGCAGATACAGACACACACTCATAAACACACACACACACACACACACACACACACACACACACACACACACACGCACACATACACACACACACACACACACTCATAAACACACACACTCACACACACACACACTCATAAACACACACACACACACACACACACACACACACACACACACACACACACACACACACACAATAAAGTCGGGATGGCAACGCTGAGATGTCCTTGTTACTGTTGGACAAACATGAGAAATTCTGCAGACGCTGGAAATACAAGGGAATACACACAAAGAGCTGAAAAATGTCTGCTGATATCTTCCAGCATTTTGCTGAAATTATAGACTTTTAACAACATCTCAAATCTACCAGAAGTAAAACGAAATTTAAGAAGGAATGTTGCAATCTTCAAAAGAATGGGCAGACCGTTTAAAAATGAAAAAAATAAACAGAATTCTAAATTGGGAGATGCACAGATGCAGGTCGACTGGAAGTGAATGAAAGAAGGACAAGCGTCAGATACGGTGTTATTTATGTGTGTGCGTTAGTGAGTGTATGTGTGTTTATGCGCGTGTGGGTCGGTGTCTGCGTCTGTGTGTGTGTGCCCGTGTGGGTGTGTGTGTGTGAGGTGGGGGAGTAGTTTGTGTGTGTGTGTGTGTGTGTCTGTGTGTTTGTGTCTGTGTGTGTGCGCGTGTGGGTCTGTGTGTGTGGGTCTGTGTATGTCTGTCTGAGTGTTTAAGAGAGTCTGGGAGTCTGAGTGTCTGAGTGTCTGACAGTCAAAAAGTCTGAGATTCTGACAGTCAGATTGACTGACAAGTAAGCAGACAGACAGCCAAAGACACAGAAGTAGAGTGTAGGATTGTAATTTTCCTCATGTACCCCTCGGCTCCTGATTCACACGGATATCTGTGCAGGCCAGCTCGTTGGGTGTATTAATGGCAGAGCCTGATATATCCTTGATTGGCCACGGAATGCAAGATTGCGGAGAGAAGTTCGAGGAATGGGGCTGAGGACGGGAAATGAATCAGCCATGATTGAACGGCGGAATAGACCCGATGAGCCATGTGGCCTAAAGCTGCTCCAATGCCTTATCATATTATTGTCTGTTGGACAGGAACATTGCAAATGCCACATCACACTTCAGTGTGGAACTGCTTCTTTTCACATTATCGCTCAATGAACCGATGCTCTTGTCGCCAGGTTTGCCGATGACATGAAGATAGCCGGTGGAATAAGCAGTGCTATGCAAGATCAATAGGCAGATTAGGTAATCAGTAAATAAGTGGCTGACAGACACCAACAATATTTTAAATGGAGAGCAAATTAATGAATAATCGATGGAGCAGAGAGAATAGTGAGTCCTCCTGTAGGATTTTTTAAAGCCGCTGGTGAGTTAGGCAAATGTACTCTTCACATTTACTTTGAGCTGAATCGAATGTGAGAAGAATGATGCAGTTTTGGGCAAATATAAGGCAGTCATCCGGTCTCACTTGGAACATTGTGAGCAGTTTTGGGTTTCTTATATAAGTACAAATAAGATAGCACTGGAGAGCGTCCAGACGAGGCTCGTGAGAATAATTCCCGGAAGGAAAAAGTTAACATATGAGAAGTGTTCTCTGCCTCTGGGCATGTACTCGCTGAGGTTGGAAGAATGTGCTGCGTTCTCCTTTAAAAATTGCTTGAGGTTTTCAGCAGCCAGGGAGCATCTACGAAAAAGAGAAAACAGTCAGCGTTTCGGTCGGAGACTCTTCATCAGGACTGGAGAAGAAAGATGAGAACAGACTATGAATATGGGGCAAGGTGCGGAAGAAATGCCAGGTAGTAATTGACAGATGAAACCGGGAGGTGAGGGGAGTGAAGCAAATAGCTGGAAAGGCGAATTTTGAAAGATTCAAAATGCTGGAGAAGGGAGAAAGTGATAGGAGAGTGCAGAATGCCATGGAAGAAAGGGAAGGCGGAGCACGACAGAGAGATGTGCAGCAAATAAGGGGATAACGTGAGAGAGGGAAATAGGAATGGTAAATATTGAAAGAGCAGTGGGTACAGAATATTACCCTAACAGACTCTCAAATGAATTGTCGCCTGACCAGGAAGGACTGTTTTGTGCTCTGAACGTTTGTGAGGGAGGAGGTGTTGGCGTAGGTGTAGCACGTATTCCACATGGAAGGATGAGTGCCAGGCGGGAGGTCAATAGGAATGGCTAAATGGAAAATGGCGTCGCAAAGGGGGTAATCCCAGTGGAATGCAGAAAGAGGGAGGAAGGGAAATATATGCTACGTGGTGGGATTCCTTTGCAAATGGTGGAAGTTACGGAGCACTATGTGCAGGAGTTGGATCCTAGTGGGGTGGTAGGAAAGGTCAAGAGGATCGCTGTACGTGGTAGCGTGGTGAGATGCCGGAGTGAAGACAGATGTGCACAAAATGGAAGCGATGCGGTTAACGGCAGCGTTGATGGTGGAGGATAGGAAGTTCCTTTCTTTGAAGAAGGATGGCATCTCTGTAGTTCTGGAAGGAAAGGTCTCTTCAAGAAAGCAGATGCAGTGGAGACGGAAGAACTGAGAGAAGAGGGTGGTGATTTTGCAAGTGACAGATAAGGTAGAGGTGGGGTCCAGTTAGCTGTGAGAGTCAGTTGATTTATAAAAGACATCAGTAGATAATCTGTGTCTAGCGATAAAATTAGAAAGGTTAAGGACCGTGTCTGAGGTTTGAAAATGGAGTAGGTAAATTTGAGGGCTATGTCGGAGTCAAAGTAGTTGAAGATTATAGGAAGCATCACGTATGCAGTCGTCGATGTAGTGTAGGAATTGCCTGGAACTGATGCTAGTGTAGGCTTGAAACATAGACTATTCCATTTAACAGACAACAATGCATGCATAACTGGGATGTATGCGACGAATTTGAAATTCTAAACGGCGGTGACTGGTGATGGGGTGGATCGGATTGGCCCTGATGTTCAAAAACAAATACAGACAGTTTTGAAAGTTTTCTGCGGTGGCTGGATGTTTATTGGTACTGGATATCAAGGCGGTGGAACTGGAAATCACTGAAAAGATCAGGAATGTGGTAACTGCGAGCGATTTAAATAGCAAAATCTTGAACCGGGATGTGAAAATGAGTCGTCGTATGCAGATATCAGTTCAGTGCGGCCGGAACAAACAGAGACAATGCGTCTACAGGGAAGAAAGGTTTGTGGATCACGGTTAGGGGGTAGAACGTGAGCTGTGAGGTGAGTGAACTATGATGTTGGTGGCAGTGGATGGGAGATCCCCAAAGCTAATAAGGTAAGTAAAGGTGTAGGGGGCAATGGCTTGTGATCCCTAGTGGGGTCCTGTTCAAGAGGTATCTAAGAGGAGGTGACTGAGAGGACTCGATTGGCCTCAGCAACGTACAGATAATTCCGTCAAACTACTGCAACATCCCAAAACTGCGGGTTTGACAGCGAGTTTCGTTTAATGCTGAGAACGGGAGAGCAGAGAGTTCAGAAGGAGTGTGATTGGAACAGGGGAGAAGAGTGGTAAGATCGAGACGGTTGATATCTTATCGGCAATTAGCAATGAAAATACCCGGAGCAGGTCGAAAACCAGCAAAGGTGTCCGGAAAGAGGATGTGGGCTGAGCACCTGAGAAGGGGTCATCATTGCGGCTGCGCAATTCTTGTCAAAGGACGGAAATGGAGGAGGAAGAAGCAGAGCCGAGCGTCATGGCCGGGGCAATACTCACAGAGTGGGGAGGGGGGGGGGGGCGCAGGGCGCCAAAGGAGGCCGTTACAAAGGACGGAACACTAAACGCACAATTCAAATGCAGAAGAATTGATTGATAAGTTAAGACATGATGTTGATACTGAAGAAGGTTATCATAGATGACAGGGAAATCCTGATCGGTTGGGGAAGAGGGCTACAGAGTGGCAAGTACATTCCAACGCAGGCAGTTGTGTACTTGCTAAGTAGAATGAAGATAGCTGGACTATGCTTTCTATACTCAGATCGTTTTGCAGATACGCAGTCGGCGGGAGATTATTATAATATGAACTTCATTCACTTAAAAATTATAGGAATAAACCATGCGAAGCTTTACAATTTCTTCCACACAAATTCAATATTACACACCAATTATTAGCACTGCTGCAACTTATGTGACGTCCTGTTGTGGTTTACTACTGCACTTACTGAGGGCTTTATATTTCCAAACTGGCCCCTCATTCTCGATTTGCAGAACAACATGAAACTGTGGTCCTTATCTACCGACCCTTTGCAGTGGCTGTCCCAAGTTGCAGTGCGTCCATCAGCAGGTACTCCTCCTGTCCTAAATGTAGGATATCAGCATCAGGCGCGTAAATTGGGTTTGGTCCTACCCTGGATTTGTCATTGAGCACTAAATATTGTCGCTGGCTTAGCCTTAACCAGTAATTAGTGATTAATTAAACAAAACAGAAGATGAGCCAGTGACTGAAGAGGAAATGAAAATCCGGTCACAGGGAGAGTAAAATATACAAAGAGATCTGTTTTCCAACAGTCTACTACTGCGCAGCTAAAGGGTTTCAAGTAACACGAGTAAAAACTCGATCTGTTACGGACAGAGGCAGCAGGAGGATACTCAAAAGATTGATTTGAAATGCCAAAAAGAGTCCATGAAATGTTTTTGACGAGCAGGATCAAGCATAATCACAATGCATTTTATAGTTTATTTAAGGAAAGGGAGTTAAGCAAGGAGAGGACAGGTTAATGGTAGAACGTCGTAGTCGGAGTCACTGCAAGTTGCCGAGATACTAAATGAGTATTTTTTGACCGAGTTGAAGAAATCTGAGTGTGCAGAGATGTGTTGAGATTGACGAGGAAGGAATGCTGGATATTCAGAAAACAGTAAGTCTGATGGCTTACATCCCACAATCGTAAAAGAAGCAAGTGAGAATAATGATGGGGATTTGACAAGGATCAGTATAGCCTCGGAAGCAACAACCCTGGAGTAATTTTGTAGTAATTTTGTGCCTTTGCTCAAGAATAGGCCAGTGAGCCAAACATCACTGTAAGCTGTTGAAGAGGATAAAGACGGACAGGATTTATGCAAATTTGGAAAGGCAGTTTCTGCTTGGGAACAGGACAACATAGCTTTGTCTGGGCAGTTCATGCCTCATAAACCTGAGTGAGGATTTTTTTTTTAAGGTAGTGAAATAGATATGTGATTATGCTAATACAGTTGATGTTATCTACGTAAACCATATCAATGCACTTAATAACGATTTTCATGCCAACTTCATTGGGGTGTACTGGATCCATTCAGATAATCCGTTTAGATAAGGGACTGGCTTACCCAGGGAAGGGTGAATAAGGGTGCAAAACTGTTATTCTGGATGCATGACTGCATCATCAGTCGTGTTCCACAGTCATCGGTGGTGGATTCTCTTTTGTTTGTGATATCGAAAATTTGGATGAACATCTAGATGGGTAGATTGAGAAGTTTTCAGATGACTCTAAGAACCCACATTCAGGAATTCGAGGTGGAAATGGTCAGTAACATTAAATTAATTTGCATTATATCTGAGGACGTGTCCTGGGATCCGGACGAAATTGTCTTTAGAAAGAAGACAGAGCAACACTCCTTACTTTTACCGGCGATTATATGGATTCGGCGTATCATGTAACCCTTTTACAAAGTTCTATAGATGTACACTATGGTGTGCCCTGAGTGGTTGGTAGGGAGCCTCGTGAAGAAACAGTAATGTCTAAGAATGGAAAAGCCGACAAACGTGGTGGATGTAGACCAGTCAGGTACATCATAGGAAAAGCCTTCCTCACCATTCAACGCTTCCGGACTTAGTGCTACCATAAGAAATCAACATTATTCATCAAAGACTCAACGAAACAGGCTATGCTATCTCCCCGTAGCTACCATCAGAAACGAGGTGCAGGAGGCTTAGGCCCCACTCTACCAAGTTGAAGGACATTTAAAATTCTGAAAACCTCAGGATCCGGAAGTACAATGAGTACCTTCACTCACCTCAACACTGAACTGCCTGCACAACCTCTAGCAGCAGAAAGGAAATTGTCAACAGGCTACCCTGACCTCAGTGGTCGGAAAGATATTGGAATCTAACGTTAAGGATGAGATTATGGAGAACTTGATGACACAGGACACGATAGGTCAAAATGAACACCGTTTCTGTAAGGGTAATTTTGCCAAACCGGTTGCAGTTCTTGAGTAGATAACAAGTAGGATAGATAAAGAAGATGCAGTGGACGTTGAACATTTTGATTTCAAAATGCCTTTGACAATATGCCACATATGAGGTTGCTTACCAGGTTAAGGGCCGATGGTTTTACAGGCAAGTTACTATCGTGTTCAGAGCGTTGGCTAATTGGTAAGAAGAAGTCAGTGGGGAAAAAGGATCCTTGTCCGGTTGGCAGCCTGTTACTGGTGCTGCTCTGCAGGGTTCTGTGTTGAGACTGCTTCATTTTATTCTGCATATCAGTGATTTAGATGATGGATTAAATGGCTTTGTTGCCAATTTTGCAGATGATACGAAGATTTGTGGAGGAGAAAAAGGGGTGGAAGAAAGATGAAAGCTGCGGACCGACTTAGGCAGATTAGTGGAATGGGCACGGAAGTGGCAAATGAAAGTGTTGGAATATTAATCGGCATGAATTTAGATACAAGAAATAAATGTCCAGGCAATTTTCTAAACAAGAAGAAACTCCAAAAAACTGAAGTGCAAATGGAATTGGCAGTTCTCGTGCATAACACCCTAAATGTCAACTTAGATGATTGATTATATGGTTTTGTTGCCAATTTTGCAGATGATACGAAGATATGTGGAGGAGCTAATGGGGGTGGAGGAAAGATGAAGGATACGGACGGAGTTAGATGAGAGAAATGGGCAATGAAGTGGCAAATGAAAGTGTTGGAATATCCATCGGCATTTTTTTAGGTAAAATAAATAAATGTGCAGGCAATTTTCATAACAAGGAGAAACTCCAAAAATCTGAGATGCAAATGGAATTGGCAGTTCTCGTGCATAATACCCTAAATGTTAGCTTGCAATTGGAATCAATGGTAACTAAGGCGAAAGCGCTGGAAGGTAAGAGGAGGGATGTGATGCTGATGTTTATAAGGCACTGGTCAGGCCTCATATTGAGTGGCCTGAACAGTTTGGGGCTCCTCATCGGAGAAAAATGTCCTGGCATTGGAAAGGGTTCAGAGTAGTCCAGAAACATTCCGGGAATGAAAGTCTTATCATCTGAGGGTCGTTTGATGGCTCTGGGCCTGTACTCGCTGAGAGTTAGAAGAATGAAGGGGGATCTCAGTAAAACATTTCTAATGATGAAATACCTAGACTGAGCGAACGTGTAAAAGATGTTTCCCACGGTGGGGAGTGCAGTACAAGAGGGCACAGTATCAGGACAGAGCGGCGTCCATTGAATAGTGATACGGGGAATTAATTGAGCCAGAGATTGGGAAATCTGTTGAATTTGTTGCAAGATGCAGCTGTGGAGGCGAGATCGTTGGGTGTTTTTAAGGCGCAGATTGGTATGATCTTGATGGAACGGCATCAAAGTTTAGGGCAAAACGGTTACGGGAAGTGGAGCTGAGGAGTGGTAAAAAGGGATGAGCCATGGTAAAATGCTGGAGGAGAGACGATTGGCCAAATGACCTAATTCTGCTGCTATGTCTATAGAAACTTGGATGTTTACATGAATCTCGTCAAGACGTACAAGGAAACGCATGGAAATCATGGAATGTTGGCATCTGAGGAAGCACATTAGGAGTACAGAGAAGTTAGAAAAGTGTTACAGAAGGGTATTCGGAAAGCCAGGAGTGGCCACGAAAAGCCTTGGCAACTAAGATTAAGGTGAATCACAAAGTAGAAACAGGAACCTTCCCCATATGGCAGAGGGAAGAACCTGTTCTTGAATCGCTGAGCGTGTTCCTCCAGGCTTTGATACCTCTATCCTGACACTAGCAATGAGAAGAAGGCATGTCCTGGCTGATGGTTGTCTTTATTATTAGATGCCATCTTTCTGTGGCAACGCTGTCTATATATGTCTTGGGTACTACGGAAGCCGGTACCTAAGATAGGGGTGAATAATTTTACAACTTTCTGCAGTTTCTTTCGATCCTGTGCAGTAGCAACCCAATCCCACAAACTAGACAGTGATGCAGCCTGTCAGAATAAACCCTTGGAACATTTTCAGACGTACTCGAGCATTGCACGTGATATTTCAAATCTCCCCCTACTCCGAAAGAACCATTACCACTCCCTTGCCTTCTTTATAGCGACATAAATATGAGGCGACGAGGTTATGTCCCCAGAGATCTCAACAACAAGGAACCTGAAATTAGTTACTCTCTCCACCTCTGTTCCCACTATGAGGGTTGGTTTCTCTTCTGTTCTCTTGTGTTACCATTACTGATGTCCACAATCAGTTTTTTTTTTTCGCTTACTGACATTGAGTGGAAAGACGTTCCTACGACACCACTCAGCTACCTGATGGATATCACTCCTGTACACATCTCCACCTGAGATTCTACTAACAATGGTTCTATCAGTAACAGATTTATAGATGACAGTAGAATTATACATAGCAACGGAATTAAGGGTATAAAGAGAGTAGAATAAAGGACAAAGCACGCATCACTTGAGTGCAACAGTGTTGATCGCCTGTGTGGAGGCGATTGAGTTATCTATCCACACAGATTGAGGTCTTCCGGTTGAGAGGTCGAGGATCCAATTGCAGAGGAGGTACAGATGCCCAGATCTGGTAGCCGTTTCATCAGGACTTTAGGAATTCTCGTGTTACACATTGAGCTACAGTCAACGAACAGCATCCTGACATAGCTGTTTGTATTGGCCTGGTGATCTAAGATGAGAAGGGCCATTGAGATTGCGTTTGCAGTAGACCTATTGTGGCGATAGGCAAATTGCAGTGGGTCCAGGTTCTTGCAGAGGATGGAGCTGGTTGTAGCCATGACAAACCTTTCAAAGCATTTCATTCTAATGAGGACTAATGGTGATACTGCATGATAGGGATGAAGAGCACTCACACCACTCTTCTTGGGCATTAGTATAATTCAGCGGTGTCAAACTCATATTAGGTCACGGGCCGGATTGAGCAAAATGCAGCTTGATGCGGGCCGGATCAGTTGGACGCGTGCGAACGCAGCTTTCGTTGCCTCCGTTTTTTCAGCCTACTCTCATGCATCTCAGTCTCTGCTATAACTACAAAGTGTTTCACTTTACAAATTCCGTTTCTTATGAAGAAGACTGCCGAATAAACACTAAAAACCCTGAAAACCTGGTAGCTGAATAAACTCAGTATTAGCCATATCATACGCCATAGGCGCTTCGATTACTGGGGCCAGCTTTAATAGTAATTAGATATTATCTCACGGGCCAAAGATAATTCCACCGCGGGCCGTATGTGGCCCGAGGGCCTTGAGTTTGACATATATGGTATAATTGTTGCCATTTTGAAGCAGATGGATACTTATTAGGTGTTGATATTTGCCTTGTATACACCCGGTAGTTGTACGGTGCAGGTTCTCAGAGGCTCACCAGGTACTCCGACAGGGCCTGTCACCTTGCGTGGTCAAACTTCTGAATTGGTAGAAGTACATAAGTGAATGGGAGACATAGATCAGTCAGCGACATTTTACCCTCACGAGTAAATCATAAACATTAGAAAGCATCTTTTTCTTCCGAGAGGGGGAAAAAATAGAGGCCATATCGATGGCATTTTCTCAGGCAGAACGGACTGCCCGAGGAGGAGGTCGAAATCGATATGTTCAGAAAGTGTAAGAGGAACTTCGGCAGATCAACCGGCGGTACTTGTGATATGGACCATGCAAACTAACATGTAATAGTGGAAAATTAACACGGTGCTCTGCATAAATGTATGGGTCAAATATCCTGAAACTGTGCTGAAATATTCTCCTCCACGCTCATCACCACAGCTAATCTCCAAATAGTCTATGTTCTGTAAATCGGAAGATCATTGTATACGTCCAACATTGGGCCTGAAATTTGCGACATTTTTTCTAACGTGCATCAGTTATATTGAAGGGATTTGGAAAGACTGCTAAGTAGAGAGAAGGCGCTCTGAGTGCCAGATTTGTAGTCTGGAGTAACAGACCATTCCCGCCTTCTAAATCCATCGGTTCATAAAGGTAGCCACAAAGTTGGAAGGGACAGTCAATAATGTATATATTTTTTTCCTTTGCTCAGACCATAGCAAAAACAAACAGGCGATTTCGAAATTTCAGATAAATAGAGGCACTGATTAAATAAACATCAACCTAACATTTCCGCCGTCTGATTTTACATACAACCAGTTTTTGTTTTTTGTTTTTTTAATTCACTTCCGACATAGAACACAAGTACATTGAGGTGTTCTTACAAATGCATATAACATCGTTTCTTCTACCACTAGTGGACTACAAGCCGGTCCGGTCGACACTGTACAGTAAATAATGTCGGTACTGCAATGGTGCTGAAGGTGGTACTGCAATTGTGCCGTGGCAGTTTTTCAGTGCAAAGAAGTAACTGGATCCGGCAGAGTGTATACATGTTGCAGTGAAACAAGCCGAGGCGGACCGAGAGCATAGAATATCAGCGGACTAATCAGTTGGCGTACAAATTTAGAGGGATGGGTTGTTGTCAAGAGAAACAGGTTCAAAGGGGAAAAGAGGTCCTTCTTCCTTCACTCAGAGAGTGTTTACGAGCTCTAACATGTTGCATGATCAATTGGATCGGACTTCACTGGACTTCTGAAGTGCCGACATGAACACTTGGAAAGGAAAGACGAATAGGGCTTCTGACCAAATGCAATATTTGCGAATACTTCATGTGGACAACTTTGGCCGAATATTCGTCAATATATCATAAAGAATCTGTGATCAATTTAGCGGTCGGGTCTCACACTTCTTTGGGCAAGATGATCTAGGACACCTGATGGAATTCTGATCCCCATAGCGGTCAGGATGTTTCGCATGTGCTCCGGGATACCCGGCGGGCGGATTGGAATTGGTTATTTTCACTATTGTCACACTTACTGTAAAGCAGTGAAATGGACGTTCATCGAAAAGCTTATTATGGATAGTATTCATGCAGAACAAATCATTATACAGTGAACTGCAGCAAAACAACAGCGGTGCAGAATAAGTTTTAAAGTAAAAGGTGAACAGTAAGGCACAATACCACATCAAGATTCATGGTGAGGCCGTTTCAATCTTTCCCGCTCGACACAAGCCACAGCAAGAGAGAAACCCGTAAAGGAGCCGACTCACTGTAAACACTGTAAAAGGACAGTGAAGGGAAGGAACTGAAGCTGGAAAGTGATAGGAAAGTTAAGCGGAGTGGGAAGGCAGGGGACTGGGGAGTCGGGATGAAAGAGATTCATAAATAAGCCGTTAGCTGATAGCTGGAAGACGAATCCGAAAGGAAAGAAGTCCCTGGAATCATGTAAAGAATTTCGATGCTGATGGGCAGGTCATGAGGGTGTGGATGGCGAGAACGCACGAGAAGCTCACCTGACTAAGGGGAAAGGAAAGGAAGTGCTGTGAGAAAATGGTCGAGATTGTTTACCGGCGGCAACAGAAAGGGATGTGCTCTAGACAAGAATACCCATTGTGGGCCATCTGTTGCAGTGCGAACCCTTGTAGTGGTCACCCTGATTCACATGCCATCAGCGACTCCCCTCGGGCGGACTGTAGTGGGATTTGTTTGATTAATTGTTTTATTATGCAATTGGATTTGTTTATTATGATGTATACGGTAAAGCAATGAATTGGATGTTCATGGAAAAGTTTGTGGTGCATAGTATTCATGGAGAATAAATTTTATACAGTGAATTGAAGTAAAACATCAGCAGTGCAGTAAGTTGTAACAGCCACAGGTGAACAATAATGCACAATACTACAACGAGATAACTTGTGAGGTCAAGTTAACTTTGACCGCTTAACTTTCCTATCACTCTCCTCTAGCCCCAGCAATACGGACGACCTGAAGGAGTCAACTCGCTGTAAACACCTTCGCGTCGTAAAACATGTAAACACAAACGCTTCCAGGCATCGCTCAGATTCGGCAACACAGAACGCAAGAAGAATTGTTAGCAGGAACGTCAGCAAAAAGTATCGCATCTGCGAGAATACCAATTACTTCGTTATTCTTCAGGTGCCTAAACAGCCTGGCCGGAGCGGCAATACTTCATATGCAAACCATTGGGCGTTAAGTGAAATCACTGGTGCTCAGATTGTGACACTTCCTCTGCATTGTTAAGGTCTGACGTTGGCTCAATAACCACTTCACCAACCAGTTTGGATCTGTCTTTGCTGCTGTCTAGAGCCGCCGACTCCACCACCCCCACGCCAACCGCACAGTCGTATTTATTCCGCTTCTCTTCCGACACTGAAATATCTATTCTAGCGCTCGTCAGTCGCCAAATTGATCCTCTATGAACAAACGTGAATAACCTACACTTAATTTTCCGCTTGTGCGCTCACCAATATCACGGTAAAAGCATCGATTACCCAAGATGGTGGAAATCTGTGGCTTCACGGAGTTTCTGCAATATTTGTCATCGTTTCAGCGATAGCCAGCTCAGAACATTCTGTCCCGTCTGATTCTGGGAAGTGAGTTAATTGACCGCTGCAGATAATGGAAATCATGACCAAAACGAAGAAATTGTAGGAGGAAGCCAGCATGCCAGGCAGAAAGGATACAGGGAAAGGGGCCGTTTCGTGCCAACACGCTCCTTTAGGTTTGGAAGGGATATCGACAGAAGCCCGGGAATAAACCAAAGTTCCGTTGAAGGGGTGCAGCTGAAACTAGAAGCTTATATCTGAGTTCAGCTGAGCGGGAAAGCAGGTGGTTTGGAAAGGTGGCATGAAACGGAATCACAAGTGAAGCAGGGAGTTGATCAGTGGAAGACAAAAGAGCAGCGGAAGACGAAGAGGACTGTGAACCATGGAATAAAGCACAGAGCCTGTGAACTAGAGGATGGTGATAGACACGTCATGAGGACGGGGTGGCCGAGAATGCGCGAGAAGCTCAACATATTGCAGGAAAACAAAGGGGTAAGCGGTGAGAAACAAAAGGAGGTTGTTCTCGGCACTAAAAGAAATGGAGAACCAGAGACATTATGAGGTGTTACTCCTTTTACCTGAGACGGATTTATCGTGGCAGAATTGGAAGTTGTGGATCGACGTAACGTGTTGAGATGTGTTACACAACTCAAGTAGATAGACACGCACTGATCCTGAATGAGGCAGCGAATTGAGCAAATGTGTCCTATAAAACGGTCCCTCAATCTACCTGGGGTCACAGTGAGGTAGAGGAGGCCATAGTGGGAGCACAGGATTCAGTCAATGACCCTGCAAGATTCGCAGGTGGAAGCATCGCCTTACAAGAGAGGATGCTTGGGGCCTTAATGACGGTGAAGAGATAGTTTACGGGCAGATGAAGTAATAAGCAAGGTGGCAGGAATGAGGGAGACCTGTGGAAAGCGACGAGTAAATACAAGAATCGCGCAGAGAACGATCTTCGAAACTGGACATGGGGAAGAAAAAAACGTGTTTTGTGGCAGAGTCGATTTAGAGATTGCAGAACGTCTGATACCTATCTTGCATGCGGAGGCTTGTGGCTTGTTATCTGCGGACAAGGAGACCAATATCCTTGATTTTTTATTTTTTATTTTGTGTGGCATGGAGTGATGTTAGATGCAGCAAATATTGTTGATGTGAGCGTCGATCATGGTGGAATGCAATTTCAGTTTTCTGTAAAATATAGGAAACTCCGCTCCCTTCTCCCCCCACTCGCCATGACTAGAGAGAATATACTCATCCAAAGAAATTATAGAATGGAATAGCGTTTTGAATGTGTTAGTGAGGCAGCGGGTACAGTTTCAACATCAATGGTTTTCCAAAAGAGGTTAATAGACAATCTGGGTCTGGAATTGGGGCGAAGATGTCTAGAGTCCAGTGTCGAGGCAGGCATCTGGGTGGGAACGAATAAATCTGAGGGCGCTGCGGAAAATTGTCGGAAACACTGATGTAATTGGCGAGTTCAGCGCCCATGCGCGAAGCAGAACGAATTCTTTCGTCAATGTTGGGATTGAATTTGTCATCTCGGGAGCACAGATGCCCTCTCAGGCTTATCGCCTAATAGCTGGACCGATGTACACGGGCGGACAGCAGGGCTACACGGTGAAATTCTGGAGCAAAATATATTAGAATTGTAGGGTGCTCCCATGGGTCAGAGATGGGAAGATAGGTCAGCGACTGAAGGAAACGCATTGAGTCTGTGTGAGGGACCTTCATATGTAATGGCCGCTTGGGAGGTGTGAGTGGAGCAAGGACAGCACCAGGACCAGAGGGACACAAGGTACCCGCAATTTATGGATTTCAGTTATGTCAGTGTGGATGACACTGCTAATTCACGACTTCCTCGTAACAATGAGTCCGAGTGGAGATTTTATCAAATTCTTTAGCTGCTCCCTGAACTTGCTCTGTGTAACGGCGTAAAGAGCCGTGTTTGTACAGCAGCTCAAAAGCTGCAGAAAAATGCCTAGCTCTCGCAGCGAATCGGGCGGAAACACGGACATGGTAAGATCAAACAGTCGATTCCACGCAGAATACACCGTGAAAGGTGCCCACAGCAGGATGAAATTACCCGAGACAATCAGCAATAAAACGAGGGATTTCCTGCGTTTCTCCATCTCCGGGTCTCTGGTACTCTGTCCGTTGCCGGGAGCCCTGAGTCTCCCGCGAGCTCTGCTGGTGACTAAGACGTCCCTGGTGGTGAATCCATTCGATACCAGTATCAGCATAAATGGGAGTACAGGGGTGAGGAAGTAATAAAATAGTTCAATTTGGGTCGCAATAAATACATTGAAATAATGATCTCTCATCATACAAATGAACGGATGGATTATCCACGTGTATTTCTCTGAGAGCCGAAAATACCAGTATATATTCTTTAAACAGCTGATCGCAGTTACTGTTCCCAAAACCACGGCCGCAGCTTTCCCGGTGCAATATTTTGTTTTCAGCTTCTGACAGCAAATGGCGATAAACCGATCAAAGGTGAACGTGACGGTGAACCAGACCGAACAGTCGGTGACGGTGTAAATGAGAGCCGCGTGGATATTGCACCACTTGGTCATTGACTGGATGAAAACGTAGTATGACATGTACATAAGTGGAAATTTGCTCAATATCAGGTCCAGGATAAGAACCAGAAGATCCACCGCTGCCATGGCAACCAGGTAGCAAGTGACAACTCTGGAGAGGCCGCACTTTCCCCGAGACAGGATGAATATGGTCACCATGTTCACTGCGAACAAAGGAAACAATCAGGGTAAACACATCAGGAAGGGTTCTCTAAAAGCAAACATATTTTGCAGACGGTTTTTCTACTTGTGCCAACGAGAAAAGTAAGTGTACTTGACGGAATAATACAATCGTAGCGATTGTCAATCAATAAAAGTAAACCGTTTTGCAAACCAGTGTAAACTCATTGCAATCTGTTCGATCAAATATCACTAATGAAATAGGAAGATCACAGGAACAGTAAGGATCACGGATGAGGATGGTTGATGATTAGACAATTTCGTATGCGTTGAGTGAAAGAGCGCTGAATCTATTTACTGCAGAATCTCAAATGTCGTGAAATAAGTTTAACTGATAACAGCCAAGTTCAGGTAAAGCAACCGTCTAAGGCAATGAGTTCCACATACTGTCTCTGGCAGTCGAAATTCTTCCGCAGCTCTGTTCTCACGGGGAATTCATTTATTCTGAGGCTGCGCTCTCTGGCCCTTGACTCCCTCACTGCTGGATACATCCTCCGCACGACTGCTCTATCTGAGCCTTTCAATTACTGGTCGGCTTCCGCGGTCCCCCGGTCCCATTCTGCAAAATTCCTACGAATACAGGCACAGGGCATTGATAAACGATTCATACATTAAATCTTTTATTTCCGGGATCATCCTCGCATACCTGTTCTGGATCATCACTGCGGCCGACAGAGGTCCTCAGGACAGTAACTTAGCAAAGTTCATTGAGCAAAGGTTTGCTTAATCAGCAACTGGTATGTACGAGAGCAGCTTTAGTTATTATAATCAGAAGTGCACATCGGAAGGAAAATGTGAAGTTAAATGTTTCTTCATAAGTTGTCTTTGGAAAGAGACTCACCGGGCAGAGCAATGATGGCGAGGACGGGATAGAAAATCACTTGAATGGTGACTAAAGCATGCGTGACCCGAAAATCTACCGTTACCCAATCACCATCTGCAAAAATATATGGAACCATCCAGAAGATATATTTCCCATTCCCTGTTATATTCCAAGCTGTCCTTCCCGGATTGTGATCCATGACGGAACGAGCCTGTCTGTCCTTACTCCCCCTCTTTGTTCAGATCCGGATCTGTGTCCGAGGCACGAGAGGCTGCTCTCGCTGAAACTGAGGGAACTGAGTAAAAGCGACTCATTAATAAGAGACAGAAACTCTCCAGTGACGTCAGCAGCCAACTTTGGGGAAAAGCACTAATTATTTTCCATGAAACTACGAAGAGTTAACCCTAGGTTTACCCAAGAACTGAGGAAGAAGTGTGCCGATAAGCGCTGCTGTTGTTACATATATTGGAATTAAGAAAAAGAAATAACAAGCCTCAAAACATTTCGGTGATCTTAACTCTTTAAAATAGAACACAATTGTCCTTAATATCTACAAAATGGTGCTTAAAATAATAAAATAATTATGCCCTTCCCGGATTCCCGGATTCTGTTCCATGACAGAATAGGCTTTGATTCAGAGGCATCAGCATTTTTATACGAAATTACATTGTATTTTTTGGCAGACAAAGGGGGAAACTGTGACATTGTGGAATTTAATCTCCATTGAAGATCACACTAAAACAAACAACCACCAGTGATCTAAATCGGATATTCGGTTTAATTTATTATTTTGTTACTTGAGCAGAATCTGCTTTGATATGTTATTTAAAATCCTTGGAAAATGGTTTTATTTTCGCAAGCTGATGTACCTAAATGTAGTTTATATTAAGACATACTTCATCACACAAAACATCAGACAAGCAAAGTTGTGTAACGTTCTATAGCTGTTGAGGTAAAGATGTTATCAGATTGTATTGTCGGCACCATTACGTCCAGACACTGAATACAAACGGCACATGATTGTGTAATTCAAGTTATTTATCTGCTTATCAACTAAACAACGATCACATTTAGACCCGAACGTATAATTCACAAATGTCTTAGGTGTACATTTAACAAGTTCTTTCAGCCTTACTAATGTGTAACCCCGTGTAACCACGAGCCAATGTAATGATAGCAATAAAACACAGCGAACGTTCCTCCCCAACAGCTTGGCTGCTTGCTGAAAATTCTTTGTAAAAGGGTCATTTGATCTTCATGTCCATGTGTTATAAGTTCCTTTATTGATGCCAAAGCTGTACAGTTTTATATCTTGCTGAACAGACAACCGTGAAGTTTGCTGGCATGAGAGCGGGCAGTAACAATTCAATATATACGAATATTTTCATTCCTGCCTTTGTAATCCGTAACAAAGGGATCGATGGCAAACGGACATCATCTTTGGTCGTATAGTTCTGCTGAGTGACGTGTTTAAAGACGGACATTCGGATTGTCAGTGATGGTGTTGGAGGAGCAGCGTCATAACTCGTGCTGAACATAATGGAACTGGGCGAGCAGCTTAGTTCTCAGTGCGGACAGTGATGGGACTGGATATGTAGTCAAATCATCACTGTGGTTAGGGCTGTGGATTTGATCATTAGGGGCCCTGTCAGTCTGGTCAGTGATGTGTCTGGATCTGCAATAATAACATAGGATTAGCGTCGTTCCATCAGCCATCAGGATTCTGAATGGACGTTGAACCCATACACCCTTCCTCATTTCCCTTCGCCCTTTCTTGCACTTATTTAATTTATCTTTTTTATATATTATCTCCTAACTGTGATTTACAGTTTCTATTATTATTTTTATTCGTATTGTTTTTTTTTTAAATTATTATGTGTTGCCACGTACAGGTGCCGCATTTCACGACATGGTTCTGGTTCTGAGTTTGTACAGTTGGTTCGCTTCTAACATCCGCGGCTGCTTTGTTTATTGCTGCGTCGGCTCCATTTAAGAATTCAACTACGCCTCTGGTAGTAGTCACGGTCCAGAAGTGCAAACGTTTTGTCTCCATCATATCTGGCACCATTCCTCGTCTACTGTAAAACATAACACATCCAAATGATTTGTGTTTACCCTCTACCACCAATCACCTTACTCAGTGCGTCCATATTCCTTCTGACATATGGTTGGAATTTCTTTTTCCTCAGACTCCTCTGTATTATGAAGCCCTTCACCCGATTCTATTGTCTAAGTAGTGTCCTGTTCGCATGGTGAGAAAGCTGTCCCATTTCCACCACCTGGTGCAATGAAGTAGATACTTATTATGACTTATCCTGTAGAAAAGTTGACTGCGCAGAAGGTAAAGTTGAAATGAATGACGTGTTTGCCAACAAATTACATTGCTGCAAACACGAGGAAATCTGCAGATGCTGGAAAGTCAAGCAACACACACACAAACAGCTGTTGGGACGCAGCAGGCCAGGCAGCATCTATAGGAAGAAGTACAGTCGAAGTTTCGGCCCGAGACCCTTCGTCAGGACTAACTGGAAGAAGAGATAGTAAGAGATTTGAAAGTGCGAACTACATTACTGCGTTGCTCAATCGTTTCGCTCCGTCGTCCGAGCTACAAAACAAGCTATTGCTGTCTTTGATCTAGATAATCGCGATCAGATGACTGCAGGGAACTCTCCAGGAGATGGATAAATCTCTCTCCGCTGCAAGAAGGAATCTAAAATAGAGTTGCTTTAGGAATACATTTCGGTGAATGACCAGGACACGCTGTAACATTACCGCCGTGGTCAGTGTTAAGGCTCTAGAGACAATAATATTACCATCACGATCAACAGTCGGCGTGGAATAATAATGACTTCGGCATCTTGGCCTGCATCATCTCAGTTCAGTGAGTGGAGATCCAGAACAGTGACAACATCAGCGTGGTCAGTGACATGAGTAGTGGAGACTTCGGGCAGATTCATCAAGGTTATGTTTCACATCCGTCCCATCCGCAGAGACCTCTTCCTTGGAATATTTACTTCAATTGGAGCAAGCATTTCAAATCCTTGCAGAATCTTTAATAATAACATGTCATAATTTCATTTTACACCGACATGTGACGTGTTCCATATTTCTGCATGTGCTGAGCTACAACGGGTTAACTACATCTATTTCTGACTGCAATCAATCTGATTCGTGATGTAGAATAATTCTCTTTGTTGCTCTACACAGCCTGGCTGAAATAACACGAATCTGAATGCTTATTTGTAGCATTCATCACAATATATTTAGTGTTTCAGTATGTTAGAGGAATATTTAACCATTATGTTTACTATGTTATTGGCAGTATACGGGATCAGATAAAAGCAACTGTATAAAGCAGTAAGTGATGTGAACTCGCTATTTTAGGTCCTCCGTGTGTTTAATTATCTGCATCACTGAACACAAGCTGCACATCTTTTCATATTTTAGCTTCTCTATCCACTACTCCTCTGAGCAATGCCTGGAATTAATTTTGTGCAGATAGACCAAGTAACAGAGATGATAAAACGCTCCTTCCGTCCACGAGTCTTCAGCTTACATTTGAGCATGCTGCAGTCACGGCTCAGCGCACCGCTTGACCCACCGATATGGCCACGTGCAGCCGTGGGAGCTGCTGGAGGATGGTCGATTGGGGCGCTGCTGTATATCACAAGTCCTGCTTATACGACCACTGACACCAGACAGACAATTTTGAAGGACGATTTGTTGCCGGTTTGCTCATCGACATTAACGATTTGAATGAGATTGTAGTTACGACCTATACAGAAGAAGCCGGTTACACCAAAACCCGGGCAGAGTGGCAAGAGCATTTGTGGTGGACATCGATTAATTTTCCACGGGGACGTGAATCACCGTGATAGTGTCGAAGATGCCGCAACTGTTTGACAAAGAGATGCATTGTGCAGTGAGACTACTAGTAAGGAAGGGCTGATGGTTTGGCAAAGCATAATAGGTGGGCAAAACTAAAATGGGTGAATACAGGACTGAAAGCATTATATTTGATTGTGCAATGTATACTGGGTATCACTGAATAACTTGCAGCAGATTCACAGATTGGATGTGCTGAAGCCTGGTGCCCGGGTTCGGGACATCGTATCTGCTCCGCAGAGGAATTTGTAGTGGGAGGGGGAAGGTATAGTTGTCCTGGTCCATGTGTGCACCGGCGACATAAGGAGAACGAGTAAAGAGGTTCTACTAAGGAAATTTCAGCAGCAAAAGACACATTAAAATGCAGAAAGAAAAAGATGGCAATCTCTGGATTACTACTTGAGCAGCGTACAAATTGGCATCGGGTCAGCAGAATTAGGCAGTTAAATGCGTGGCTCAAGGACTGTTCTGGAAGAAGTGGGTTTGAATTAATGGAAATTGACCCCAGTGTTGGGGAAGGAAGAAGCTGTACTAATGGTACAGGCTCCATTTGAACCATGATGGGACCTGCATCCCAGAGAATCGCACAACAAGGGCTAAGGGTAAAGCTCTAAAAAATCATATGGGATGCATGCAGCAGTTTGGAGAAGTAAAGTTTCACTATTATTAGGTTATGGCTGTGAATATTGCCTGCAGCCGTTGTACACAGGTGGTACATACCTCATATTTAGGATGTGTTGTACACTAATTTACGAGAACTTGTTTATAGTAACTTCCGACAGAAATGAATCTGAGACTCATTTAAGAAAATCTCGACAATAACGGAAAAAATTAAGTGTCGGGAAAAGATTCGGTAACATCGGATCCCTCCAGAGGAAAACACTTTACAATGTGATGTTTCAAAATAATACAGTGAGCGTTTCTGTCAACAGTTCGATGCATTCCCTATACTATCGCGAATAGGATAACAGAAGTCAAAGTTAAATGCCTCTATGTTCCTCTGTGAGAGTGGTCACTCGCTGGAGCCCTTGTCCATATATGTATCTCCCTCAAACGGTATAACATCAAGCTCCAAACCACTTTCAGGTTTCACCCTGTCAGACCAAGCTATCCCCGATGTATGCGGCATCGGGATTGCTAATTCTGCCAGGGACTATAAATGGCTTCATTGATGACAATAGGTTTTCTGGATGGTAGCATTGTCAGCATTTTATTTCTTGCAAGGCAGCGGACAATACTAATAAAGTGTATTACAAATATGGTCTCCGTTGTTCTTGGATTACCATTGCCTGTTTGGGAACAATGCCTGGATTACGGTTACAGGAAGAACGGAGGCATGTGGGAAACGGCATGTTATCAATGGAGTCGCGCAAACAACGGTCTTCGGGCTGCGGGGATTGGGGAAGGAAAGACATGCCTAGTGCTGGAGTCGCCACGGAGTTGGTGGAAATTAGGGAAAATATCCTGAAGGCGGAGGCTCCTGGCGTGTTACCTGAGGACAAGGAGACCCAATCTGTTTTATTATATTCGGAGGGATGGAGTGATGTCACCGACAGGAAATGCGACTGGGAATGGTGACGGCAGCATTGGTCGTGCTGGAATCGAATCTCCATTTACTGTAAAACGTCCTGAGAGGAAATTTAGATCCAAGGAAATGGAATGGAACAACACTTTTGCGAGAGTCCGTATGGCAGGACATGTCGAAAATGTAACTGTGAGGGTTAGTAGCTTAACTTTGCAAAATATGTTGTTAGATAATCTGTCTCTAGAATTGGGGATGGAGTGACCGAGAGAGAGGAGACGTGTCAGAATGGGACCAAGTTGACCTGAGGGCGGTGCGGCAAGTTGTAGGGAACGTACATGAAATGGACGCGCTCAGCGTTGGTGAAGGATGTCGCATCAGTTGTGTCGTCAATGGACTCGCAGCATCAATTCAGTCGTCACTGTCGGGAATGAACGGGTTGTTTCGGAAACAGAGAAGCCCTCGAAGGAGTATGGACTTGCAGCTGGACCAATGTATCGCAAGAACAAGACCTCTGCGCAAAAATGAGAGCGAACGGAGATTCTACCACATTCTTTCGCTGCTCTCTGAAAACTGGTCTGCGTAACGGTGTAATGGACCGTGTTTGTACAACAGCTCAGAAGCTGCAGAATGACGCCCAGCTCTCGCAGCGAATCAGGTAGACGCACAGACGTGGTGAAAACATACAGCCGATTCCACGCAGAGAACACAGAAAACACGCAGCGCCCACAGCAGGATGAAATTGCCCGAGACGATCAGCAGTAAAAAGAGGGATTTCCTGCGTTTCTCCATCCCCGGGTCTCTGGCTCTCCGTCCGTTGCCGGGAATCCTGAATCTCCTACAAGTCTGCTGTGACTAAGACGTGTCTGACAGTTAAGCCGTTCGTCAACAGAACCAGGAGAAATGGGAGTAGATGGGTGGGGAAGTAATAAAATTGTATATTTTAATCGCCACAAATAAACGCAAATAATACGCTCTCTCCCTGGAAACGATTAGGTCAAAGATCCATGTATATTTTTTGAGATCCAAAAATTCCAGTACATATTCTTTATACATCTGATTACAGTTACTCTCCCCAAATCTCCACCATCAGTTTTTGTCCTATAATATTTTGTTTTCATCTGCTGGCTACAAATGTCAATAACCCGATTAAAGGTGAATGTGACGGTGAACCAGACCGTAAAGTCGGCGACGGAGTGAAGCAGAATAGCATGGATATTACACTCCCTGGCCACTGATCGGAGGAGGACTTGGAATGTCATGTACGTAAGCAGAATCTTGCTCAACAGCTCGTCCAGGATAAGAACGAGAAGAAACGTCACTGCCATGGCAACCAGGTAGCAAGTGACAACCCAGGAGAGGCCGCAACTTCCCGGAGACAGGATGAATACTGTTACCATGTTCACCGCGAAAACGGAAACGGTCAGGGAAGCGCACAACGAAGGATTATCTCAAAGCAAAATTATAACATAAAATTAAACAGTCTTGCAAGTGAGTGTGAAACTCCGATCGTGATGAGGCAAACAGAGCTGAATGGAGTATCAGCGATGAAATCTGCGGCATCTCAGCTGCCGTGAACTGAGTATCCTTGACAGCCACCAGCTTTAGATGAAGAGCAGCTTCCCGCCACTGATCGTCACCCGGGGCACATCGATTTGCAAATGGAGTAGCAGCGTAAATCCCAGTTACTGCACCTCTCTTCCTGTTTCCCTTGAGAAAGTGAATATTAGCTTCAAGTTATACGACGAGTCTCTCCGTCTCCTTCACTGCACACATTTGGCAGATTTTCGAATGCTGTGCATTATTATTTTTTCTTCAACATTGACGTGGATTTGCCACCAGCACAATACGTCATGATTAGTATTTCAAGGTGTTACAGTGGTCTATCATGTTTTCAGAAATGTGTTGCTTACGTTCCGAGCACCGTCAAATGCAGCCGGCGTGAAAATGTACTTTCAGGAACTTTGTATTTCATAATGTTTGGATCCCAATCGGAAAATGCATTTTACGAACACAGAGGGGAGGAGGATAGCCATCTCCCGAAGAGGGAACTCGTGATTGCATTCGCAGAGACAATTCTTATTTTGCTTCAGCGGGAACTCTGGCACCATACGAAAGTAGGAAACGCGTTTACAAATGTACTAATTTTTGTATTCCGACCGATGTTTAGTTAAAATTATCAGGGAGAAATCGAGTATGTGTGCTTACAATTATGTTACTTTTTATATGGAAAGACTGCTCACGTACGTGGAAACTGAACAGGGGAACGCAAACATAGGCAGAAGAGGAAGGCTTAAGATAAATCTTCACAATAAGAGAATGTGGACATGTTATGATGGAGAGACAGTGAAGTGGAAACATGAAAAGTGAACGCCGGGCTCTGAGAAAATCAGAGGGAGATAGTTCCGTTAGGAACCGAAATGTGAATATACCCTTTGATAATAAGGTGGACACGTCCGAAGGTCTTAAAAGCAGAGGGACCTGGTTAACGTTCCGTAACGCCCTGGGGTGTAGATGACAGTCAGCGATTAACTTCGGGAACACAGGGGGCTTGGAAATCAGTTTAATTGCAAGGGAATCTCAAGTGTGGAAGCAACTCGATTCAAAACAGATATTCCCGATTCCAGGATACATGGAAAGGGGAATCAGAGCGGATTAAACATGTAATCTTTCATCGTTTCAGTGACTGACCGCTGTGTGCAGCAATTTTAGGGCGTTTACTCATGAGAACTTTTTCAATTGCATCTGGAATATTAGTGCGGCAACGTGACCAGAGCACATGCTGATGATAGTTGATGTATTTTCCACCCAGCAGGGTTTTTCTTGCCTTCTCTATATAAACTTCGATGTCCCTGTGAATTACACTTCTATAAACCTCGGCTTAAAAACGCCAATTATTTGGCCTCAGCAACCGTTCTGTGGTTGAAATAAATTGTAAATTGAGGTTATGACGATATGGGAGGAGCTTAAATCTAGGTCCGCAATAAGCGACTGCACTTTCGGAAATGCTCCATAATTCAGAAACCTTGGGGATACGCCAAACTGAATTATTGACAAAGTTCTTAACACGAGGGGTGATTGCTAAATTCGTGGCCGAAGATAGAAGGAGATTTTTTATACAACTCTCGTTACATGCACATGTAGTGCAGCTCATTGAATGATTATGCAGAAAGTTTGAAGTTAAGAACTCATCAGTCATTAACTCATCGGGGTGTTTGATAAGTTCGTGGCCCAAGTTAGCAGGAGATGTTATTAACTTCAACCTTTCTGCACAATCACTCAAAGGTTGAGCTGCATGTGCATGTAAAAAGAGCTGTATAGCTGATCCCTATGAACCATAGGCCACGGACTTATCAATCACCCATGTGTGGGCACTTTCTGGAGGTCCAAGATTCGTATAATCAACGACCGCTGGACTAAGTGTGTAGATGTTGGAGTGGACAATGTTGAAAAAATAAAAGTTCCAGGTTTTCTGAAATTGGCTCCTTCTAACCCATGCCACGAATTATCAGTCACCCCGCGATAAACTACTCAACATACGAAGTATGCGGTTTGTGTTTCAATTATGTACCAAGGATTAACAAAGTTAAATTTAGAGAACCACCATTTTCCATATTAGATATCAGGTGGACAGTGCAGGAAAAAGATAGATACAACCACACATTCGGGAATTCACCTGAACAAACTCCTCCGTGTATATTATAGAAATAGGTCGGGACCACTTAATGTTGGATCAGGACTTTATATTTTTTAACCATAGTAAAAACCGAATATGCCCACTGTATTGTGGGGAAGCGTCAAGAAGGAGCTTGGATTTCACTCGTCACTCACCCATTTATGCTTTCAAATGGCAATAATCTAACAAGGGGGCACATTCCGCTCCTTGTAGTCAAAAGAAAGAATCGTTCAGCCAACGGACGGTCCCCTATTTCAGCGTCTGAGGTTTGGAGAGGTATTCGGAGTCAGTATTCGTACAATAGGAACAATACAATTCTGGATTTTATTTGTTGCCCTGGGGTAACCACAATTCCGGTTATCTTTATATAGAAACAATAAAGTACAACTGTTGAATTATTCAAAACTTCCGCAGAGAATTGCCAAATCTCGATCAGTTGACGATAGTTCAACACCGGTTAGCATCATCTGTTCCAGCGCCTCCGTTCCAACTTTCAAATTTGTATTAGTGATTTGGTTGAGAGTCAAAATTGCAGCACAGCGTGAATTTAAATCGAGGATCATTCAATCGGTAATTTTAAGCTGGAATCAACATGAGAGTGTCTGAATGTGGTCAGATATTCCGGAAAGACGCAAAATCAGTTATTATGTTAGAGACAGTAGGCAATTGGCATGTATTATTCTGTTAACGTGTAGATGCAGCATGCAATCACAAAGATGAAATGCGAGCTAGTGATTGTTGGATATTTCATTAAACCAGAAGAACATCTCTATGAAAGGAAATCTGGATATGTTGAGCTCACATCCGCAGTCTCATAATACGCTGCAAGTGGACAAGATCAGCTTAGTTTCAGCAGATTCCTTGCTAGAACTGTTGCAGATTTTTCTTACATTACAAGAAACCACATTTGGTTAAACACTGAAGCAAATAAATCTTTCTTTGAAACGAACGTCGGCCTGCCACCAGATAGTGTTTCCAAACGGTATGAGTCAGCATTCAGTATCTCCGTCTGCATTCAAACGCATCGTTGTTAGATGTTGACGCACCTCTATAGTCTCTGTCGTCACTATCAATGTCATAGATTTGATAAATCTAACGACTGCTACCATGGAACTACGGGAGTTTTGCATCACTATTGGTGTAGCTTCGGAGATCGATATCAGTGGTTGGTAAGTAAACATGTGACACCCAGACATTGCGTATCAGGGAAATGTCTACGTATTGAAAGGGGGGAACAATTGACAACGGTCTATCTAGGCAATGGGTTGTAGCAACTGTTCTTTGCATGTACTTGTTCTCATCGGATCGGCATTTGGGAACTACTCGCTGATTAAATATGCAAAAATGTAGTCTTTTCGATTTTAGCAGGGATTTCAGTAACGGGAGACTGAACGCAAAACATTGCAGTGGTCTCCGGACTTCGCTCAATAGCTGGTTTTCTTAATGAACTCAAAAACTGAGGTAACGGGATTTTTCACTCGCTCCCTGAACTTGGACTGAGTCGCCACGTAAATAAATGTGTTGGTGCAGCAGCTTAAAGTTCTCAGCAAAAAAGCGACTTCATAAAATATATATTCAGAATCATTCCACTCGCCTCCTGTTCCTGTTATCTGATAATAGAGGAACTGTAAAACAGCTGTCAGCCACAGAAAGATGAAGCTGCCGGAGAGAGTGAAGAGTAAAACCACTGATCTCCTCCTGCTCTCCATCTCTGGGTCACTGCGACTCTCTCCTTTGGTCTGACCCCTCAGCCCCTTACGGACCCGACTGGCCACTAAGATGTGTCTGACAGTCAGAGCGTTGAGCAGCAGAATTGCAGCGAAAGGGAGCAATGGAGTTAATACCGTATCAAACCAGTCAAATCCAATCCATCCCGGATCAGTGTAGTAACTTAGTTTTATAACAGTGAACCACGGTACGTTGTTAATAATTTCTCCCGGTTCAAGCGTGAAGTAGAAGGGAATATTTTTCAAACAGAACAACACGCCAGCTGCTGCCAGAACCACGGCTGCTGTTTTCCCGGTGCAATATTTTGCTTTCAGCTTGTGGCAACAAATGGCGACAAAGCGATCAAATGTGAAAG
Organism: Hemitrygon akajei; assembly: GCF_048418815.1. Taxonomy (NCBI): domain Eukaryota; kingdom Metazoa; phylum Chordata; class Chondrichthyes; order Myliobatiformes; family Dasyatidae; genus Hemitrygon; species Hemitrygon akajei. The sequence goes on along the minus strand of NW_027332026.1, from coordinate 661,213 downwards.
CGACAGTAAACCATACAGAATAGTCCACGACTGTACGAGACAAGACAACTCTAACACTGTCCACGGGAGTAATGTTCAGGACACTCACTGGGAAATAATGTTCGCTGATCCGATACAAAATTACCTCCGTGATAATGACCATCAGATCTGCCGTTGCCATGGCCACCAAGTAGCGAGTGGTGCAGGTGGACAAACCACATTTCCTCTGGGACAGGACTGTAATCGCCAATAAATTCACTGGAGAAACAGAGTTAAGAGGCGTTATAGATTACAATAAATCCCTTTACAAGAAAAGTGGCTGATATATTTAATCAACGAAATCAAACCAAAACCTTTGCACCGGAAGAGTGGATACTGAGAGTACCCGTGACTTTGGATACCAACAAGTAAAGTTAGGGGTGAAATGGTCGCAGAAAGATTGGATAAACCAAACGGTTTTCCATTTTTATCCCGTACAGAGCGTTTAATCAAAACAACTGGACACCGAAGAGAAGCAAGAAGACGTTCAGAGGGCAGACAAAGCTAGTCCGTTGTTCAGGAGAAAACGGTTTCATTACAAGACTAGTGTCGCAATGAGTACAATTCATTTTTTTTCCGCTGTGACATGTCCTGCTATTATGTGCCCTGTAAGCGAACAAAACCAACTGAAACCATCTTAGTCTATCCTTCCGATGTGACCCCTTTGCTCAGCGCTGGCACACCAACCTAGACAGTGTCCGTGAAGGCTGCTTACATTTACAGCTTTACCGTACGTTTCATAGAGTTTTCTCCCTCACGTTGCTGCAAGTAATAGGCAAACTACGGGAGGAAAACTGTGTAAATGAGCAAAGGATTATCACCACACGAGGCTTTGGATGCAGGTCGCCGATATAGTAAGCAAAAAAAAAACAGTCTCACTTACAGAGTTGTTGTGTTCTTGGATTCGCTTACCTGGAACGCCAATCAGGGCAATGAAGACATAAAATATTTTCTCGACACGGTAATACGCTTCAAGCATTTTCTTTTCACGCAATTAGCCGGTCCTTTTGCGTTACAGGCATTCTTTTTGATTGAATGTTTTCGTCCATGCAGTTTATATCCTTTATGATCTCTCCTGGGACAATGGTTCACAACTACTACCATTGGATTCTAGAAATGGGAGCAAACAGATGACGCCATCTCAGTTACATTCCCGACGTGGCAGATTTTGAAAATCACTGAGATCGAAAGAGCAGACCCAAAACATTTAATCCGATCAGACCAATTGCTTAAACTGCAGCATCTCGTTTGCAGTAAATGCGATACCTTTTCAAATGCCAACAGCTCATCCCAGTTTCTCATATTGCTGGATCTTTTTTTAAAATCTTCCGATCATTTACAAACTCACTTTAGTCACCGGAATCTGTGGATGAACTGTTTATCAATGCTAGAGTCGAGTATGCATGGTATTCAAGTATTCATATAACTAGACCCCTATTCCTGGCCTAAATATGGACAGATGGCGGCCTAAGAAATGTAAGTCTGTTCTTCATCAGATTTTCTTGCTTGGGTCTAAGTCTACTCGTGAAAATGAACATGATGGACGTCACTGGGTGTTTGTGGCTGTCCCAGTACCTCTACAAAGGAAGATATTTATGTTTGTAACATATCAGTAGATTCGGCATACTGGAATCCTTGTGAATATTACCCAACTTCAGTCATAGGCTGGCAGGCACGCCCTTAAATAAGGGACTTCATCCTAAACTTTAACTGTTTATTTATTTCCATAGATGCTGCCTAATCTGCTGTGTCCATCTACCATTTTGTCTGTGCCGCTTTCATTTCCAGCATCTCCAGCATTCCTTGTGTTCTTCATTTGCTACTTCAATGCAATCGAACTTCGAGGGATGACCACACTGAAAAAAGTTTAAATCTTCTTAAATAATAAAAAAAAACACCTTTTTGTCTGTTCCATACTCTCAGCTATTTTCTGTTCTCACATTCATCACTTGCTACTTGGCCCCTTCCTCCTTCGTTTTTTCCTAACGTCCGTTCCCTTCGCGTATTAGATTCCTCCCTCTGCAGACCTTTACCATTCCCGCCACCAGGCTTCACCTATCAGCTTCTTGCAGAGATCACATCGCTGGCAGTGACACCAATGCGTACCCACTTATGGAACTCGTGAGGGTAGGCGTCCCATGGGAAGAGAAACCAGAACAAGGCAGAATCAGATCTTAAAACAGATCTTGCAACTGCACATTCGATTGAGACCCAGGCCTCTCCGAGTCATTCTCTTTCGAGGTCGCTGCCACCAGTAAAACCGTATCAGCTTTGTAACTCCAAAAATGACAGACTGACGCCAGTGACATTTGCAAATCGAATATTTACCCCGACGAAACGAGATATCTAACATCCCAAGGTCATTATCGATTATTTGGACAGTTAAATATTTTACTTATGTTCTGGCTTTTAATACAATGATCCTTTACCTAAGCATACTCCAATTCATCTGGATGACAGTAAGAAAGATACAACTGTCAGTCAAATTCCACTAGTCAGTTTGAAATTGTTATTACAGGGCTGTAACGTCGTGATTGAAAGAGTTAACAGTGCTGTCACGCTCGTTGAGAATTGAACTTATCGGGGTGAAACTCATGAGTGCCCGGTGACAGTAGTACAACAAAGGAAAGAACCATTCATTCTCATCTTAAATTAAAATCAAGAGAGGGCAATAGGGTCATGCGAATGCAATGTTCATATTTATGGATATTTCCTGACGGATGGCGATTAGTTCAGGAAGAAGAGTGGTTTGTCGAATCTGTTCTATAGATATGGATGGAGTATGAGTACAGATAGAAAGTATTATGAACAATCTGCCAAAATTAATGTGTACACAAGTGCTAGAACTTGCTTTAATGGCTTTTATTGTTAACAACCCAGACGAAAATCCTTCAGGGACGACATTGCACACGGATAGTATGTGTGTCTGTGATAGTTTAACTGAATAATTTCCATTATGGGAAGCCAGATCTTACGTGAATCCCCAAATACGTGTGCACGGCCATGTTTCAGATTAAATTTCGAGTGATGTCTGAGTTTCTTCCTTAAATCTCACCGGTGGTTCTTTTCTCGCATTCCCTTCAAACTTGCAGCAAATTCTAAAAGCTCAGCGCAGTACCGTTAAATGTGAATTTAAAGTATTTTACAATTTTGATAAAGAATTAGACCAATACTCTGTAAAGTTGCCCAGCGCTCCGGACTTTCGGAATTTACTTTAGCAGAGTCTTTGCACTGATAAATCAAAACTGCCCGCCATGATCCACAAAAGATGTGCACATCAGCAAATCAGTGCGCACTCCAAATACGGTGACACACCACATACAAAATAGATTATTCCAAAGCAGAATTCATGTCCAACAGTTCAGAAAATGGCTGTTTCGGTATTTAAAATCCGCACGCACCCCAAAATACCTAAATGCCAACCCTAAAATCTACGAACACCCGAAGTCAATGCTCACCCCTTTATTTGAGGATTCAACTTTAAATCCGTGCGCATTCCCAAAATCCAAACTCACACCATAGCAGTGTGCACCCCTTATTCTCAGACACTGCCCAATATCTGTACGACTCAATTCAGTGCGCACCCCAAAAACGCTAACATCCTGACAAGCAGTTTAAAATCCTTTCAAGAATTCAGAAAATAGATGCCTTGATATTAAAACCCGCACACAGCCCAAAATTCATGTGCAACTTCTGATCCGCCAACACGCCCAAATCTTTATCTCAGCCCATATCCGTGTTTACATGTACACAATCCCAAATCCATGTACACCTCAAATAAGTGCACCACCTCAACTAGGAGCCTACCCTAAAATTCATGTGAATATCATACCCGCGGAGAAACACACTTGCACATTAGATTATCCCAGAGGAGAGACATTTAAAATACTCCATGTCAAATTTCTAATTAAATTTATTATTCACGTGATCTAAATGAAACAACTTTGAGCTTCGGCACAGCTCCAACCCGCAGACACCCCAAATACGTGAGAAATCCGTGTGCAACTCCAAATGCAAATAGATCCCCACAACTTCAAAACCGTGGACACACACCCGCTAATTTGATTATCTCAACATAATAATTTCAGACATTCACAAGATGACAAAATCTGTGTACAACGAGCCCCACAAATGAATGTGGGGGTTTCAGCGTGTTTGGGCTGCGCATGGATTTGGTGATGCGCACCAATTTGACGATGCACATGGATTTGGTGATATTCGCTGATTTGGGTTGCCTTTTCGATCATGGGATACACATAGATTTGGTGAGTTGACGGATCAAAATTTCCGTGCGGATTATTAATGTCGAGGCTGCCATTTTCTCAATTGCTTTTATTGATTGTTGCTCCGGGAAAATCTGATGTACAAGTGGCGGAGTCCGTGGGTTTCGGGTTCGCACTGAATTGGCGATTGCGCAATTTTATTTTTTGTCGTCAAATATGGGTTGTACAAGGTCTTGTGGTTCATAAGGATCTGGGGTTGTGAATGGATTTAGGAGCGTTCTCTAATAAAGGGTTGCAAACTGTTTTAGGGGAGTGCTCCGATATCGGGGTGCGCACCTTTTTGGGGATAGCAAATTTGGGGTAGTTAGCGAATATGTGAGTCCCCACATTTTTGTGAGTGCATATCGATTTGGTGACGGACGTTGGGATTTTGGGTTACGTAGTGGTTTTTTCTGTTAAGACAGCCATTTTGTGTTTGGGTCATCAAATATGCCCGTGGGGTGCTCTCGTATTTGAGGATGTGCGCAGATTTGGGGGTGCGGACGGATTTTAGTGATCAGATATTAAGAGTGTAGACTTCAATGTGGGCTGCACACGGATTTGGGTTGACACGCAGATTTGGGTGTTTCGCCGATCTGCAAAAGGATTTTGGCTTTCTAACCTGGAGATGGTTATTTTCTGAATTGATTGAAATGTTTGCTTGTCTGGGACAATCCATTATGCATCTCGGGTGTCAGCGGGTTTGGGGAGCGCACCAATTTTGGGTTTGCGCAGATTTAGGGCTGCTTCGGCATATATGGGTGGCAACTGATTTGCGATGCGAACAGATTTTGTGAAAATAGCGGATTTGGGGGTACATACAGATCTGGACTCTTTAGGAGAGTTTCCGCGAGGACGTGTGCACAGTGATCGGTGGATTTGGAAACACATACGTATTTGATGGTGCTTTCTGATTGGGAGGTTGCACAAGCTTAGGAATGTATCAACCAATATGGGTGCACAGGACGTCAGTATGAATTTGGGGTGCACATGGGTGCCTGACGATTGGGGATGAGATCAGGTTTAGGTAGGTGTCGGCGCATATGGGTGCACATTAATTTGTTGGTGTCGGTCGATTTGGGGTTGTGGTCAATCTCAAAGTCATTTCATTTATAGAGTCTTCAATAATAGCAGCACTATTTTCTCGCGATTTCGTTAAGGTGAATGCTGTCACACTAAAGTGACTCTTCTTTTGGGAAAAACAAATGTGTATACGTGGGTGTCAGCAGGTTTGGTGGTGTACAACCATGGTGTTGCGCATTCACATATGAATACGTTATTTCACTAGTACGGAAAGGAATCGAATTACTGTATAGCATTTTAACACCGTTGCTACCAATCGGCTTAATCCTAGTGTTCAATGTGTTAACAGTAGGGCATATTATTAAGGCAAATAGAGTCCGCAGAGGGCTTCGGAAGAAATGTGATAATCAGAAGTATGCCGAGGTAGAAAAGTGATGATTTTTTTGTTTGCAATATCCGCTAATTTAATATTATTTTGGATGCCCTATGTAGCTCATTCCCTGAAATGACAAGCACAAAACTATTCTTATCAAGACAGATATTTGAGTTCCTCGGTATATATACTACAGCAATTGTTGCAAATTCTGAGTATGTGCACTAACACTTGTATCAATACACTGACACAAAGGAAATTCAGAGAAGAGCTGAAGAATAGATGTGTTTACATTAAATGGCCGTCTATGTAGATAACGTCCATGTTCAATTGCAAATCAGCGGAGTTTTCAAGCAAAACAGTTTACAGGATAATGTTTGGCAAAGTATTCATATATTCAAACAATCAAGTGACAGGCCTTTCTTAAATCCAAAATCGGCGCAAGATTGCACACTTCATATTGTTCAAGTAGGAAACTGGGCAAATGGTCAATGAGCTGACGTAACTGTTACATTGGTTGATTAAACTTCAAATTATCACTGAAACCTGACAATCACAAGGAGAGGAATGGCTGCTGGACAGGCCGGGTTTCCGATGTTTCAAAACGGATATTGACGGGTGAATAAGTTTAAAGACAGAGCCTTTCAACAACAGGGAAGGTCAGATAATTTAGCAGTTCACTTTGGTTGCTTATTGTAGTAAACAGGTGGTTGTGTCTCAAGAGGTATTTGCAAAGCAGACGTTTTGAAGGCAGGGTTAACGGGAATGGTTTGGTAATAGAAATTTCTCGATGAGGTGTCAGACTATAGAAAATTGATTCCATTACCCAGTCCCATCATCTTCTGTCACCTCAGCCTTGCTGCCATCAGTTTATTTTTAATATGCGTCTGTGCATTTCAACAGATGTTACCTCTCCATCGTTCGTATTCTGATAACGTCCTGTGGTAAACACAAATTCAAATAAGCAGCCGTTGAGCAAAGCACACTGTTTATTGGAAATTTCAGAGGCATCAGGTTTTGCAGAAGATCCACGGTAAACTCTGCATGGAATTACAGTGCTGCGCATAGAGCCAGAGAGGCTAAAACATTTGTCAGTGCTGTATACGCCAAAATGGAGTGGAAAGTGAGTTTATAAACCTGATGGGAGCAAAGGATGTTGGGAAGGGCGACATTGGAACGTCGCGTGAGAGGTGTTGAATTGGAGGCAGATCAGGAGTGCTAGAGGTAGTGGTAAATTTCAGAATATAGAGTACATTACTAAAATGCCATAAAACATAACAGCAGTATTAGCCCATCAAGCCTGCTCCACCATTTCAGCATGGCTGATCCATTTCTCCTTTCAGTCCCAGTCTTCGGCAGCGCTCGCAGCCCTCGACCATATCCCTTCATACCCTGACCAATCAGGAATATATCAACATCTGTCTTAAATATAATTAAAGATTTGGCTTCTACAGCTGCCTGCGGCAAATAATTCCACCGAGTCACTGCTTTCTTGCTGAAAACAATCCTCCTCAACTCAGTTCTAAATTGACGCACTCATTTCTGAGATTGTACCCTCCAACGTTAGACACTCCCACCTTCGGAAGCATCCTCTCCAGATTCATTCACCATTAAGGAGGATGTGAGGGTGGTGATCCTGGTGAGAAACCCGTTTCTAACCTTGCTCTGCCCCACGCATTCTTTCACAGAGCTGTGTAGCACTTTAGCCTGGACGCTCCCTTCTTCTCACCCGAGGTTTACAAATTATCCTTCCACTAATAGCAACCTCATGATTCCTCACTAACCTGGCAAACCTAGCTCTACCCCCTCTCCAAACCTAATAGGAGAACTTCTTATTATTTACTCCCTTTTTAAATGATCCCAATGAACTATTATCATTACTGGGTTTGGCGTCCTACTAACCGCTTCCTACTTCCTATATATACTTATTATAACACAACGAGGCCCTCTCCCTCCCTCATATACCCTTTATAAATCCCTCCCGTACACGAGAACATCTATTAATATATCTCCATCTAATTCCAACACTCCTCCTTATCTCCAAACCAGAACTAATTCTAGGTTGAACATCTTGTAATTATAGTTTAATAAAAACATTAGATTGTGGTTCTAAAAATAAAAGTTAAACTCTTTTTAATTACCAAATAAAGGTCTGGGACAAGGGAAACTGCTAACTTCCCCCACCGATGGTTCAAATCCATGGTTTTCTTAAAGCTTTAGAAAGATAATAGTCATCTATTGGTCTTAGGAACCAAAAACTTTTGGTGCAACTCCAAGCTAAAGCTATGAACTCATTAATCTTCAACACATCATTTTTACTAATCTTCCTAATCCTCCTATATCCCTTAATTTCATCTATACTCCCTACCAAAACACACCTCGATCATACCTGATCCTCAACCTATGTTAAAACAGCCGTAAAAACCTCTTTCTTCATCAGCCTTATCCCCCTATTCATTTTTCTAGACCAAGGCTTAGAATCTATTACAACTAATTGAAACTGAATTAACCTAGAAACTATTGACATTAACATAAGCTTCAAATTTGACTCCTATTCCATTATCTGAGTTGATTAACTTAATGAAACAGAGAAAGAGTACAAGAAAAAAATGCTGTTTTGGTAGGAATATGATGACATGCGTTAGGTACTAAAATGGCTGCTGCTGATTTAGTGACAGTAACGCGTAGTTGTTTTGGTGGAATGTGTGAGCGAGTGAAAACGTTAGCAGGATGTGCAAAGATTTTGATAACAGAAAGTAGCGCCATTAGGCTTTACAATTCTACCGCCAGGACTTAAGAACTTTTTAAAAGCTATTATTAATGCTTTTTGAGATAGTGATTTAGATGAATATCATATTTTTTACTGAGTTAAGTATTGTATGTAATTAGTTTTGCTACAACAAGTGTATGGGACATTGGAAAAAAAGTTGAATTTCCCCATGGGGATGAATAAAGTATCTATCTATCTATCTATCTAAACGTTCAAAAAAACAAACAAACAAACAAACAAACAAACTACGACGATGGAATTACAGTTTATACTATCAATCCTTCGAGACAGCGACAGCATCCGAAGTCCGGGCAATTACAGCCGGCATCAAACAGTCCTGCGAGAAAGCGGCAACATCCTAGTTCTGGAAAATCAAAGCCGGCAGCAAACAGTCCTGTAATACCGTGTTGCCATCCGAGCTCTGGGAAATTACAGTCTATATCAAACATTCCTCTGATTTAAGCTGACTGTCCCACCACTCTATATGTCCTGGTCCATCACGCCCATGACTCTGAATGAACCGGAGTATATCCAGATTCAACTCGAACACCTTAAGGCGGATTGTTACACAATGCAGCTGTGTGCACTTCCCGCAGGTGTCGTCATCAGGAACTCTGGACGTCTCCCCGCCTTCCACATCCTGCGAGGAGCCTTTTACTTAGACGATGGCTGCCCCGCTTGTCCCTGCCTTATTTTAATGTGTTCAGTGCCGTTACCACTGGATCAGAGAACCTGAGCGAATTACGTTCTCTAAAGCGTCTTATCTCTCAGAAAGGCATCTGCTCTAACGTTCAAAACACCCTGCTTCTGTTTCCTCTCCGTCAGATTAAACATTGGCCGACAAGCCTGAACAACATTCTGACTGTAATAACTCATCCATGACGGAATGATGAAGCAAACCCAGGAGACCGAACCGTCTCTCTGCACGATGTCTTATGTTCTTGTGAACCTTATCTCGATTTGGCTTCCTTCCATAATCATCAGATAACTGGGCCTTATAGTCTACTTACCAACATCCATCTGTAAAGCAGCGTTGCACGGTACAATTGAACCTCCTGTGTTCAGTTTCTGTTGTCACGATCAAATCCCACCCAATGTTTTCAGATTCACTCCTGTCTAGAAACGTTTATTTCTCCGCTTCCCTAAATGTGAAAGCGATAAGTCTTCCAAGCGTTCTCATCCATCTCAGCAAAAGTCCTTCCCAGTTCTTGCAGAGACGCGTCCCACGAGTCTTCGATTTGTAATTGTTTTACAGCTTCACTCTCGACAGAAGCTGCCTAACCTCTCGCCTTCATTTCCGATATGCAGGGCGAAATGCGTGTTTGTCTGTATATGACTTTGCTTACAAATCGGACATTCATTCCGTTATGAAACACAACTCAAAAGTTGTCCGGATGGCCGAGTGCTCTAAGGCGCCACACTCAAGGAATGAAAGTATTTCCAACAAAATGGAGTGTTCTGGTCTCCATCTGGGGTCGTGGGTTCGAATCCCACTCCTGACATAATTTGTCTATAAGCATTCAATAGAGGTGATGTTATTTCTGCAAAAAAAAAAGACACCTGGGGTGTTGAGGTGGATTAGAAAACTGGTTGGAAGATAAGGTTTTGTTTTTTGACACTGTACATCGCATTACAACAGATCAATGTATACCGAATTCTGGGTAAGTGATTTCTTCAGAAACCATTTCACAGTGAAGAATCTCGGCCCAAAACGCCGACTGTTTACGTTTTTCCACAGATGCTGCCTGATCTGCTGAGCTCCTCCTGGCATACGCAGCTATTCAATACAGAACAGCATTTAAAGTGAAATGATTGGTTGTCAGAATGTTCAATGGATGAGCACGTTTTGATGAAATTTCATATGATATAAACATGATTTCGGAAGTAATAAAAATAAAATCTGGACAATATAAACACATTAATCCACATTAAAAATAGCAAGAACAAAACTCAACGTTAAAGTGCATTATTTATCCGAGTATCTATAAACGAAACAATTTGAATTTTGGCATTAACCCAATTCCTCCGACATCCAAAAATCCACGAGCACTCCCAATTCCGTATGCTCACCCAAATGGGTGCGCACTCCGAATCCGACAACACCTCTCACTTACAGATTAGGTTATCAGAGAGGAGAAATAATTTCAAATAGCTCGCAAAGTAACAACCTCCAAATTAAAAATCACAGCAAGAGCAGAGTAGAAAAATGAAAGTGTATTTATTAATAATGTACCTGTCAATGAAACAACCTTGATGTTTATCAGGATCCGAAATCCAAAGACACCCCCAAATCCGGGAGCACTCTAAGATCGTGTACACCACCAAACCTGTTGACACACACATGGGAATTTGATTTTCCCAAAGGAACAGTCACTTTAGAGTGGCAGCATTCACCTCAAAGAAATCGCGAGAACATAGTGCAGGTATTTAAAGGCACTATAAATGAAATGACTTTGAGCTTCAGCACAACCCCAAATCGACCGACACCAACAAATTTATGTGCACCCATATGCGCCGACATGCACCTAAACCTGTCCTCATCCCCAATCCTCAGGGGACTGTATAGTCTGAATGAGGTGGGGAGATGCATTCGAAGATCTCAATGACAAAACAGCTGCTTAACATAATAAATCAAGTTGAAAGAGTATAAATGCTGGCAGTAAGAAAATGAATGAACTAATGTCCAGAGCTCCCGCCACACCATGCAACTCACACCCACATTCTACTCTCTGAATCCACTCCAAATCCACACTGACGTCTAAGTACCAGTGCATCCATATTGCTTGTGCAACCTCCCAGTCAGAAAGCACCATCAAATACGTATGTGGTTCCAAATCATAGTGCACACGTATTCGCCGAAACTCTCCTAAAGAGATCTGTATGTACCCCCAAATCCGCTGTTTTCACTAAATCTGTTCGCCGAAGCAGCCCTAAATCTGCGCAATCCCAAAATCGGTGCGCACCCCAAAACGGCTGACACCCCAGATGCATGATGGATGCCAGCAAGCATTTCAATCAATTCTTAAGATGACCGTCTCGAGGTTAGGAAGCCACATGTGCGCCAAAATCCTTTTGCAGATCGGTGACACACCCAAATCTGCGTATCAACGCAAATCCGTGTGCAGCCCCATATTCAGGACTACACCCCGAACTGTACTCAGATCACTAAATTCCGTCCGCACCCCCAAATCTGCGCACATCCCATATACGAGAGCGTCTCAAATCCGCTGACAATCCTACAGGCATATGAGATGATCCAGACGAATAATCAATGCAAACACAAAATGGCTGTCTTAACAGTAAAAAGCACCACGTATCCCAAGACTCTAAGTACGTCACCAAATCGATATGCATTCACAAAAACTTGGAGACTCGCCAACTACCCAAAATCTGCTATCGCCAAAAAGGTGCGCACCCCTATATCGGAGCGATCCCCTAAATCAGTTTGCAACCCTTTATTAGAGAACGCACAACCGCAGATCCATATGAACCACAGGTGTGCAACCCATATTCGACGACAGAAAGTAAAATTGCGCAATCGCCAATTCAGTGCGCACCCTAAACCTGCGGACTCCACCACGGGTAAATCAGATTTTCCCGGAGCAACAGTCAATAAAAACAATTGAGAAAAAGGCAGCCAGACGCAAATTTTGATCCGCCAACTCACACAAATCTATGTGTATCCCATCAGCGCACATCACCAAATCCATGTGCATCGTCAAATTGGTGCGCATCACCAAATCTATGCGCAGCCCTAACACGCTGACACCCGGGGCTTTGTACACAGATTTTGTCATCTTGTGAACGTCTAAAATTATTATTTTGCGATAATCTAATTAACGTGTTTTGAAGTTGTGGGGATGCATTTGCATTTGGAGATGCACACGGATTTCTCACTCATTTTGGGTGTCTGCGGTTTGGAGGTGTGCCGATTCTCAAAGTTGTTTCATTTAGATCACGTGAATAATGAAGTTAATTTGATTCTTGACATGAAGTATTTTAAATGATACTTCCTCTGGGATAATCTAATGTGCGGGTGGGTTTCTCCCAGGGTATGATATTCGCATGGATTTTGGGGTGCGCTCCTAGTGAGGTGGTGCACATATTTGAAGTGTACATGGATTTGAGATTGTGTACATGGAAACGGATTTAGGGTGAGATAAAGATTTGGGCGTGTTGGCGGATCTGAAGTTGCACATGAATTTTGAGCTTTGTGCGGATTCTAAAGTCGTAGTGTTCAATGTGTTAACAGTAGGGCATATTATTAAGGCAAATAGAGTCCGCAGAGGGCTTCGGAAGAAATGTGATAATCAGAAGTATGCCGAGGTAGAAAAGTGATGATTTTTTTGTTTGCAATATCCGCTAATTTAATATTATTTTGGATGCCCTATGTAGCTCATTCCCTGAAATGACAAGCACAAAACTATTCTTATCAAGACAGATATTTGAGTTCCTCGGTATATATACTACAGCAATTGTTGCAAATTCTGAGTATGTGCACTAACACTTGTATCAATACACTGACACAAAGGAAATTCAGAGAAGAGCTGAAGAATAGATGTGTTTACATTAAATGGCCGTCTATGTAGATAACGTCCATGTTCAATTGCAAATCAGCGGAGTTTTCAAGCAAAACAGTTTACAGGATAATGTTTGGCAAAGTATTCATATATTCAAACAATCAAGTGACAGGCCTTTCTTAAATCCAAAATCGGCGCAAGATTGCACACTTCATATTGTTCAAGTAGGAAACTGGGCAAATGGTCAATGAGCTGACGTAACTGTTACATTGGTTGATTAAACTTCAAATTATCACTGAAACCTGACAATCACAAGGAGAGGAATGGCTGCTGGACAGGCCGGGTTTCCGATGTTTCAAAACGGATATTGACGGGTGAATAAGTTTAAAGACAGAGCCTTTCAACAACAGGGAAGGTCAGATAATTTAGCAGTTCACTTTGGTTGCTTATTGTAGTAAACAGGTGGTTGTGTCTCAAGAGGTATTTGCAAAGCAGACGTTTTGAAGGCAGGGTTAACGGGAATGGTTTGGTAATAGAAATTTCTCGATGAGGTGTCAGACTATAGAAAATTGATTCCATTACCCAGTCCCATCATCTTCTGTCACCTCAGCCTTGCTGCCATCAGTTTATTTTTAATATGCGTCTGTGCATTTCAACAGATGTTACCTCTCCATCGTTCGTATTCTGATAACGTCCTGTGGTAAACACAAATTCAAATAAGCAGCCGTTGAGCAAAGCACACTGTTTATTGGAAATTTCAGAGGCATCAGGTTTTGCAGAAGATCCACGGTAAACTCTGCATGGAATTACAGTGCTGCGCATAGAGCCAGAGAGGCTAAAACATTTGTCAGTGCTGTATACGCCAAAATGGAGTGGAAAGTGAGTTTATAAACCTGATGGGAGCAAAGGATGTTGGGAAGGGCGACATTGGAACGTCGCGTGAGAGGTGTTGAATTGGAGGCAGATCAGGAGTGCTAGAGGTAGTGGTAAATTTCAGAATATAGAGTACATTACTAAAATGCCATAAAACATAACAGCAGTATTAGCCCATCAAGCCTGCTCCACCATTTCAGCATGGCTGATCCATTTCTCCTTTCAGTCCCAGTCTTCGGCAGCGCTCGCAGCCCTCGACCATATCCCTTCATACCCTGACCAATCAGGAATATATCAACATCTGTCTTAAATATAATTAAAGATTTGGCTTCTACAGCTGCCTGCGGCAAATAATTCCACCGAGTCACTGCTTTCTTGCTGAAAACAATCCTCCTCAACTCAGTTCTAAATTGACGCACTCATTTCTGAGATTGTACCCTCCAACGTTAGACACTCCCACCTTCGGAAGCATCCTCTCCAGATTCATTCACCATTAAGGAGGATGTGAGGGTGGTGATCCTGGTGAGAAACCCGTTTCTAACCTTGCTCTGCCCCACGCATTCTTTCACAGAGCTGTGTAGCACTTTAGCCTGGACGCTCCCTTCTTCTCACCCGAGGTTTACAAATTATCCTTCCACTAATAGCAACCTCATGATTCCTCACTAACCTGGCAAACCTAGCTCTACCCCCTCTCCAAACCTAATAGGAGAACTTCTTATTATTTACTCCCTTTTTAAATGATCCCAATGAACTATTATCATTACTGGGTTTGGCGTCCTACTAACCGCTTCCTACTTCCTATATATACTTATTATAACACAACGAGGCCCTCTCCCTCCCTCATATACCCTTTATAAATCCCTCCCGTACACGAGAACATCTATTAATATATCTCCATCTAATTCCAACACTCCTCCTTATCTCCAAACCAGAACTAATTCTAGGTTGAACATCTTGTAATTATAGTTTAATAAAAACATTAGATTGTGGTTCTAAAAATAAAAGTTAAACTCTTTTTAATTACCAAATAAAGGTCTGGGACAAGGGAAACTGCTAACTTCCCCCACCGATGGTTCAAATCCATGGTTTTCTTAAAGCTTTAGAAAGATAATAGTCATCTATTGGTCTTAGGAACCAAAAACTTTTGGTGCAACTCCAAGCTAAAGCTATGAACTCATTAATCTTCAACACATCATTTTTACTAATCTTCCTAATCCTCCTATATCCCTTAATTTCATCTATACTCCCTACCAAAACACACCTCGATCATACCTGATCCTCAACCTATGTTAAAACAGCCGTAAAAACCTCTTTCTTCATCAGCCTTATCCCCCTATTCATTTTTCTAGACCAAGGCTTAGAATCTATTACAACTAATTGAAACTGAATTAACCTAGAAACTATTGACATTAACATAAGCTTCAAATTTGACTCCTATTCCATTATCTGAGTTGATTAACTTAATGAAACAGAGAAAGAGTACAAGAAAAAAATGCTGTTTTGGTAGGAATATGATGACATGCGTTAGGTACTAAAATGGCTGCTGCTGATTTAGTGACAGTAACGCGTAGTTGTTTTGGTGGAATGTGTGAGCGAGTGAAAACGTTAGCAGGATGTGCAAAGATTTTGATAACAGAAAGTAGCGCCATTAGGCTTTACAATTCTACCGCCAGGACTTAAGAACTTTTTAAAAGCTATTATTAATGCTTTTTGAGATAGTGATTTAGATGAATATCATATTTTTTACTGAGTTAAGTATTGTATGTAATTAGTTTTGCTACAACAAGTGTATGGGACATTGGAAAAAAAGTTGAATTTCCCCATGGGGATGAATAAAGTATCTATCTATCTATCTATCTAAACGTTCAAAAAAACAAACAAACAAACAAACAAACAAACTACGACGATGGAATTACAGTTTATACTATCAATCCTTCGAGACAGCGACAGCATCCGAAGTCCGGGCAATTACAGCCGGCATCAAACAGTCCTGCGAGAAAGCGGCAACATCCTAGTTCTGGAAAATCAAAGCCGGCAGCAAACAGTCCTGTAATACCGTGTTGCCATCCGAGCTCTGGGAAATTACAGTCTATATCAAACATTCCTCTGATTTAAGCTGACTGTCCCACCACTCTATATGTCCTGGTCCATCACGCCCATGACTCTGAATGAACCGGAGTATATCCAGATTCAACTCGAACACCTTAAGGCGGATTGTTACACAATGCAGCTGTGTGCACTTCCCGCAGGTGTCGTCATCAGGAACTCTGGACGTCTCCCCGCCTTCCACATCCTGCGAGGAGCCTTTTACTTAGACGATGGCTGCCCCGCTTGTCCCTGCCTTATTTTAATGTGTTCAGTGCCGTTACCACTGGATCAGAGAACCTGAGCGAATTACGTTCTCTAAAGCGTCTTATCTCTCAGAAAGGCATCTGCTCTAACGTTCAAAACACCCTGCTTCTGTTTCCTCTCCGTCAGATTAAACATTGGCCGACAAGCCTGAACAACATTCTGACTGTAATAACTCATCCATGACGGAATGATGAAGCAAACCCAGGAGACCGAACCGTCTCTCTGCACGATGTCTTATGTTCTTGTGAACCTTATCTCGATTTGGCTTCCTTCCATAATCATCAGATAACTGGGCCTTATAGTCTACTTACCAACATCCATCTGTAAAGCAGCGTTGCACGGTACAATTGAACCTCCTGTGTTCAGTTTCTGTT
Organism: Hemitrygon akajei; assembly: GCF_048418815.1. Lineage (NCBI taxonomy): Eukaryota > Metazoa > Chordata > Chondrichthyes > Myliobatiformes > Dasyatidae > Hemitrygon > Hemitrygon akajei. Next base: position 644,648 of record NW_027332026.1, on the reverse strand, counting down.
GTCACGATCAAATCCCACCCAATGTTTTCAGATTCACTCCTGTCTAGAAACGTTTATTTCTCCGCTTCCCTAAATGTGAAAGCGATAAGTCTTCCAAGCGTTCTCATCCATCTCAGCAAAAGTCCTTCCCAGTTCTTGCAGAGACGCGTCCCACGAGTCTTCGATTTGTAATTGTTTTACAGCTTCACTCTCGACAGAAGCTGCCTAACCTCTCGCCTTCATTTCCGATATGCAGGGCGAAATGCGTGTTTGTCTGTATATGACTTTGCTTACAAATCGGACATTCATTCCGTTATGAAACACAACTCAAAAGTTGTCCGGATGGCCGAGTGCTCTAAGGCGCCACACTCAAGGAATGAAAGTATTTCCAACAAAATGGAGTGTTCTGGTCTCCATCTGGGGTCGTGGGTTCGAATCCCACTCCTGACATAATTTGTCTATAAGCATTCAATAGAGGTGATGTTATTTCTGCAAAAAAAAAAGACACCTGGGGTGTTGAGGTGGATTAGAAAACTGGTTGGAAGATAAGGTTTTGTTTTTTGACACTGTACATCGCATTACAACAGATCAATGTATACCGAATTCTGGGTAAGTGATTTCTTCAGAAACCATTTCACAGTGAAGAATCTCGGCCCAAAACGCCGACTGTTTACGTTTTTCCACAGATGCTGCCTGATCTGCTGAGCTCCTCCTGGCATACGCAGCTATTCAATACAGAACAGCATTTAAAGTGAAATGATTGGTTGTCAGAATGTTCAATGGATGAGCACGTTTTGATGAAATTTCATATGATATAAACATGATTTCGGAAGTAATAAAAATAAAATCTGGACAATATAAACACATTAATCCACATTAAAAATAGCAAGAACAAAACTCAACGTTAAAGTGCATTATTTATCCGAGTATCTATAAACGAAACAATTTGAATTTTGGCATTAACCCAATTCCTCCGACATCCAAAAATCCACGAGCACTCCCAATTCCGTATGCTCACCCAAATGGGTGCGCACTCCGAATCCGACAACACCTCTCACTTACAGATTAGGTTATCAGAGAGGAGAAATAATTTCAAATAGCTCGCAAAGTAACAACCTCCAAATTAAAAATCACAGCAAGAGCAGAGTAGAAAAATGAAAGTGTATTTATTAATAATGTACCTGTCAATGAAACAACCTTGATGTTTATCAGGATCCGAAATCCAAAGACACCCCCAAATCCGGGAGCACTCTAAGATCGTGTACACCACCAAACCTGTTGACACACACATGGGAATTTGATTTTCCCAAAGGAACAGTCACTTTAGAGTGGCAGCATTCACCTCAAAGAAATCGCGAGAACATAGTGCAGGTATTTAAAGGCACTATAAATGAAATGACTTTGAGCTTCAGCACAACCCCAAATCGACCGACACCAACAAATTTATGTGCACCCATATGCGCCGACATGCACCTAAACCTGTCCTCATCCCCAATCCTCAGGGGACTGTATAGTCTGAATGAGGTGGGGAGATGCATTCGAAGATCTCAATGACAAAACAGCTGCTTAACATAATAAATCAAGTTGAAAGAGTATAAATGCTGGCAGTAAGAAAATGAATGAACTAATGTCCAGAGCTCCCGCCACACCATGCAACTCACACCCACATTCTACTCTCTGAATCCACTCCAAATCCACACTGACGTCTAAGTACCAGTGCATCCATATTGCTTGTGCAACCTCCCAGTCAGAAAGCACCATCAAATACGTATGTGGTTCCAAATCATAGTGCACACGTATTCGCCGAAACTCTCCTAAAGAGATCTGTATGTACCCCCAAATCCGCTGTTTTCACTAAATCTGTTCGCCGAAGCAGCCCTAAATCTGCGCAATCCCAAAATCGGTGCGCACCCCAAAACGGCTGACACCCCAGATGCATGATGGATGCCAGCAAGCATTTCAATCAATTCTTAAGATGACCGTCTCGAGGTTAGGAAGCCACATGTGCGCCAAAATCCTTTTGCAGATCGGTGACACACCCAAATCTGCGTATCAACGCAAATCCGTGTGCAGCCCCATATTCAGGACTACACCCCGAACTGTACTCAGATCACTAAATTCCGTCCGCACCCCCAAATCTGCGCACATCCCATATACGAGAGCGTCTCAAATCCGCTGACAATCCTACAGGCATATGAGATGATCCAGACGAATAATCAATGCAAACACAAAATGGCTGTCTTAACAGTAAAAAGCACCACGTATCCCAAGACTCTAAGTACGTCACCAAATCGATATGCATTCACAAAAACTTGGAGACTCGCCAACTACCCAAAATCTGCTATCGCCAAAAAGGTGCGCACCCCTATATCGGAGCGATCCCCTAAATCAGTTTGCAACCCTTTATTAGAGAACGCACAACCGCAGATCCATATGAACCACAGGTGTGCAACCCATATTCGACGACAGAAAGTAAAATTGCGCAATCGCCAATTCAGTGCGCACCCTAAACCTGCGGACTCCACCACGGGTAAATCAGATTTTCCCGGAGCAACAGTCAATAAAAACAATTGAGAAAAAGGCAGCCAGACGCAAATTTTGATCCGCCAACTCACACAAATCTATGTGTATCCCATCAGCGCACATCACCAAATCCATGTGCATCGTCAAATTGGTGCGCATCACCAAATCTATGCGCAGCCCTAACACGCTGACACCCGGGGCTTTGTACACAGATTTTGTCATCTTGTGAACGTCTAAAATTATTATTTTGCGATAATCTAATTAACGTGTTTTGAAGTTGTGGGGATGCATTTGCATTTGGAGATGCACACGGATTTCTCACTCATTTTGGGTGTCTGCGGTTTGGAGGTGTGCCGATTCTCAAAGTTGTTTCATTTAGATCACGTGAATAATGAAGTTAATTTGATTCTTGACATGAAGTATTTTAAATGATACTTCCTCTGGGATAATCTAATGTGCGGGTGGGTTTCTCCCAGGGTATGATATTCGCATGGATTTTGGGGTGCGCTCCTAGTGAGGTGGTGCACATATTTGAAGTGTACATGGATTTGAGATTGTGTACATGGAAACGGATTTAGGGTGAGATAAAGATTTGGGCGTGTTGGCGGATCTGAAGTTGCACATGAATTTTGAGCTTTGTGCGGATTCTAAAGTCGTGCCATCCACTTTCTGAATTTTTGAAAGGACTCTAAACTGCAAGTTTGGATGTTAGCGGATTTATGTACAATAGACACTAAACAATAGGTGCAGAAGTAGACCATTTGGCCCTTCGAGCCTGCACCGCCATTTTGAGATCATGGCTGATCATCTACTATCAATACCCGGTTCCTGCCTTGACTCCATATCCCTTGATTCCCCTATCCATAAGATACCTATCTAGCTCCTTCTTGAAAGCATCCAGAGAATTGGGCTCCACTACCTTCCGAGGCAGTGCATTCCAGACCCCCACAATTCTCCGGGAGAAGAAGTTTTTCCTTAACTCTGTCCTAAATGACCTACCCCTTATTCTCAAACCATGCTCTCTGGAGCTCGACTCTCCCAGCAACTGGAACATATTTCCTGCCTCTATCTTGTCCAATCCCTTAACAATCTTATATGTTGCAATCAGATCCCCTCTCAATCTCCTTAATTCCAGCGTGTACAAGCCCAGTCTCTCTAATCTCTCTGCGTAATACAGTCCAGACATCCCAGGAATTAACCTCGTGAATCTACGCTGCACTTCCTCTACAGCCAGGATGTCCTTCCTTAACCCTGGAGACCAAAACTGTACACAATACTCCGGTGTGGTCTCACCAGGGATCTGTACAAATGCAAGAGCATTTGCTCCTTGCTCTTGTACTCAATTCCCTTGATAATAAAGGCCAACATTCCATTAGCCTTCTTCACTGCCTGCGGCACTTGCTCATTCACCTTCCGTGACTGATGAACTAGGACTCCTGGATCTCTTTGTATCTCTTCTCCCTTACCTAACTCTGCACCATTCAGATAATAATCTGCCTTCCTGTTCTTACTCCCAAAGTGGATAACCTCACACTTATTCACATTAAACGTCATCTGCCAAGTATCTGCCCACTCATCCAGCCTATCCAAGTCACCCTGAATTCTCCTAACATCCTCTTCACATATCACACTGCCACCCAGCTTAGTATCATCAGCAAATTTGCTGATGTTATTCTCAATGCCTTCATCTAAATCGTTGACGTAAATTGTAAACAGCTGTGGTCCCAATACCGAGCCCTGTGACACCCCACTAGTCACCACCTGCCATTCTGAGAAATACCCATTTACCGCTACCCTTTGCTTTCTATCTGACAACCAGTTTTCTATCCATGTCAATGTCTTCCCCCCGATGCCATGAGCTTTGATTTTACCCTGCAATCTCCTATGTGGGAACTTATCAAATGCCTTCTGAAAATCGAGGTACACTACATCCACTGCATCTCCCTCGTCTAACTTCCTGGTTACATCCTCTGAAAACTCCAACAGATTAGTCAAGCATGATTTACCCTTGGTAAATCCATGTTGACTCGGCCCAATCCAATCACTGCTATCTAGATATGACACTATTTCATCCTTAATAATGGACTCTAGCATGTTCCCCACCACCGATGTCAGGCTGACAGGTCGATAGTTTTCTGTTTTCTCCCTCCCTCCTTTCTTAAAAAGTGGGATAACATTAGCCATTCTCCAATCCTCAGGAACTGATCCTGAATCTAAGGAACATTGGAAAACGATTACCAATGCATCCGTAATTTCCAGGGCCAGCTCCTTTAGTACCCTAGGATGCAGACCATCTGGACCTGGGGATTTGTCAGCCTTCAGTCCCATCAGTCTTCTCATCACCGTTTCCTTCCTAATGTCAATCTGTTTCATTTCCTCTGTTACTCTATGTCCTTGGCCCATCCATACATCTGCGAGACTGCTTGTGCCTTCCTTAGTGAAAACAGATCTAAAATACTCATTAAATTATTCTGCCGTTTCTGTGTTTCCCATAACAATTTCACCCAATTCATTCTTCAAGGGCCAAACATTGTTCTTAACTATCTTCTTTCTCTTCACATACCTAAAAAAGCTTTTGCTATCTTCCTTTATATTCCTGGCTAGCTTGCGTTCGTACCTCATTTCTTCTCCCCGTATTGCCTTTTTAGTTAAGTTCTGTTGTTCCTTAAAAACTTCCCAATCATCTGTCCTCCCACTCACCTTAGCTCTGTCATACTTCCTTTTTTAATGCTATGCAAACTCTGACTTCCTTTGTCAACCACTGTGGCACCTTTCCCCCCTTTGAATCCTTCCTTCTCAGGGGTATGAACTGATTTTGCACCTTGTGCATTATTCCCAAGAGTCCCTGGGTGCGCACTGAATTGGGTCGCGCAGATATTGGACAGTGTCGGAGAATAAGGGGTGCACACTGCTATGGTGAGAGTTTGGATTTGGGAATGCACACGGATTTAAAGTTGAGTCCTCAAATAAAGTTAAGTCCTCAGTTGAGCACTGATTTCAGGTGTGCGTAGATTTAGGGTTTGGCGGAAAATATACACAAGGATTTGGGGATACGCGCCAATTTAGGGATCTGTAGTTAATTAGGGGACGTAATTAGATGTGATGTTCGTATATTCCGGGGGCTCTTTGCTTACTAATCAACAGTTGCAATCGTAATTTCGGGTTGTGCGAATTTTAAATGTCAAAACAACCATTTTCTGAACTGTTGGACATGAATTCTGCTTTGAAATTATCTATTATGTATGTGGGGTGTCAGTGTGTTTGGAGTGCGCACTGATTTGGTGATGTGCACATCTTTTGTGGATTCATGGCGGGCAGTTTTGAATTATCAGTGCAAAGACTCTGCTAAAGTAAATTCCGAAAGTCCGGAGCGCTGGGCAACTTTACAGACTATTGGTCTAATTCTTAATCAATGCTGTAAAATACTTTAAATTCACATTTAAATGTACTGCGCTGTGCTTTTAGAAATTGCTGCAAGTTTGAAGGGAATGCGAGAAAAGAACTACCGCTGAGATTTCAGGAAGAAACTCAGACATCACTCGAAATTTAGTCTCAAACATGGCCGTGCACACGTATTTGGAGATGCACATAGATTTGGGTGTGTTGGCCGATCAGGATTTGCACCCGAATGTGTTGAGTGCGGATTGTTAACGTCGAGTCTGCCAATTTCCCAACTGTTTCGAATGTATCTTGCTTGGGAAAATCCCATGGACATGTGGGGGTGTCAGCGGGTTTAGGGTGCGCGCTGCAGAAATTAGGCGTGAAAGCGAAAATGGGTTGCACAGAGTCTCGGGGTGCACATGGATGCACACGGATTTTGGGGTTTGTTCTTGAATATGTGGATGCGCTCGTATTTGGGGATAGCATATCTGGGGGTGTCGGCGAATATGGAGTCGCCACATTTTTTTGGGTGTATCTGCGAGTTCATAAGGATTTGGGTTGATCTGTGTGTATCGGTGGATTTGGTGATGTGCTCACAACCTTTTGGGATGCTTGGGGCTTTTAGCGTCAATGCAGCCATTTTGTGTTTGAAATGATTCTTCGTCGGGGTCATCGAATGTGCGTCCTTACTTGGGGAAATGCGCAGATTTTGGGACTCACACGCATTTTCGAGATACGTGCATACTGCTGCTGAGTATGAGGGTGCACATGAATTTGACCATCGATGACCATGATGATAATGTTGTTATATTTGGAGCCTTAACACTGACCAGTGTGATAATATAACAGCGTGTCCCGGTCATTCACGGCAATGCATTCCTAAGACACCCATATTGTAACTTCCTCTCCTGTGCATAGAATTCAACTGGAGATTTACCCAACTCCTTGAGTCGGCTGAATGCGATTAGCTCGATCAAAGGTATATGCAGTCTTGTATGCTGTACATTACTGCCCCATATAACTGAATACCTAACAAAACGGGTGGGGGGGGTGGTGTTTAGTCCAAATGCTGGAGAAACTTCTCAGGCCAGGCAGCATTTATGGAAAAGAACGCAGTCGACGTTTCGGGCCGAAGCCCCTCAGCAGGACTGGAGGGAAAAAAAGCAGAGGAGTAGAATTGAAAGATAGTATGAGGGGAAAGAGAAACCCCAGACGACAGGTGAAACTTGGAGGTGGAAGGATGAAGCAAAGTGCTAGGAAGTTGATTGCTGAAAGAGACAGAAAGCTATGGAAGAATGAAAAAAAATGGGGTAAAGGGAGCTGGACCATAGTGAGGCTATAGCGGACAAGGAGATATTAAGTGAGAGGGTCAAAGGGGTGGAAATGGTGAAGGAGAGGTTTGAGAAAGCAATGTTCATGCCATCAGGTTGGAAGCTAACCAAACGGATTATAAGCTGTTGTTCCTCGCACCTAAGTGTGACCTTATCGTGACAGTGGAGGATCTCATGAATGGACATATCGGAATGGGAATGGGAAGTGGAATTAAAATGGGTGACCACTTGAAGATACCGCCTGTTCGGCGGATGGAGTGTAGATGCACAAACCCCCAATCGGTTTGCATCCCTTTAACGGAGAAGAAACCCTTAAGTCTGCGCAATTTCCAATTCTGTTCGCATCTCAAACCCATGTGTACCCCAAATACGCACACATCCTCAAGAAAGAGCACACCCAAAATCCACCTGTGCATCAAACCCGCTGGGAACCTCAAATGCGTTTTAAGTATCCCAGAAAATAATAATTTCGAGTAGTACACATGATGGCTTCGTAAATTATTGTGCTTCGCAAATTTGTAGCGGACGTCCTAAATCTGCTCTATCCCCAAATCGGCGCGCACCCTAATCACTCTGACACGCCCAATGCATAATCACAGAATGAGAATCATTTTAAAGAATTCAGAAAATGACTGTCTCGACATTAAAAATTCACATATACCCCAGAATTCATTTGGAGATCAACCACTAGACAAATGTATGGTTGTACAGCAAATCTGCGTGGAGCCACATATTCAACCTCGCACCCCTGTACCGGCACAAACCCAATTTCAGTCTGACCACAAGCCCGTTGATATGCACACATGCACATTAGATTTTCCCAGAGCAAGGATCACTTCAAACAGATCACCAAGTTGCTGCCGCCACCATAAAGTAACAAGAATACTGTGGTACATTAAAAGTATATCTATTATGAAAGTATCTGTAAATGATGCAAAATTTAGACAAGTCACAACTCCAAATCCGCAGACACCAAAACTCTGTGAGATCTCAGAATTCCGAAAACATCCCCATAAATCGGCGCAATCCCTAAATCAGTGCTCACCTAAAACACGCTGACACTTCCAAATGCATAATGGATTATTTCAGAGCAGGAATCATTTCAACCAGTTCAGAAAATGTCTGAATCGACATTAAAAAATCCTGACAAATGCTCCAAAATTGTTTACAGATCGGCAGACACACTGAAATTTGCTTCTCACCACAAAGCCCTGTTTACCCTCATACTCAACAGTACACATCTAAATATGCGCAGATCACGAAAATCCGTGTGAACCCCCCTATCTTCGCAGATCTCTAAATAAGAACTCACCCCAAAGTGCATGTACACCTCAACCCACATATTGGATGATCCAGGCACAGGATGTTTTCAAACACGAGATGGCTGCCTTGACAGCAAAAACCCCAGGCATCTCAAAATCCATGAGGAGACCGCCACATCCGTAGAAATACCAAGATCACAACCAACCCGCCTGAACACCCAGATACACCCACAAAAACGTGGATATGGGGTGCTCACGTACTTGGGGATAACATGTTTGGGGTGTGTGCATGGGTGCATTGATTAATATAGTTGTGTAAAATGTAAATTGAAGAAAACATGAAGATAATCACAAAAGATGATTCAGTGCCAGATTTATGGACGAAATATGTAAAAGTGTATGAACATTACGTTCTCACACTGTAGCAGAGACATACAGGTAGAGGATGAATTATTTAACCAGACTGCCCATTACTTGGCAGCCAGAAATATTTCTTCACAACTTTCGACTGACCTCAGGCAGCTTTGACATGCTCACAAAATTCTATTACATCAGCAACATCACGCACACAATTCTCAGCAGAGATGTTCCTGTTCTCACTCGGTGTTGCCTTGGACCTCCCATTTCTACAGGTTTTCTTCAGTTTCTTCAACAGTAACATCGTCATTTGACCGTTGTCACCCGACCTTGTTCTCTATTTCGTATCTCTGCTGGTGTGTGTGTGTGTGTGTGTGTGTGTGTGTGTGTGTGTGTGTGTGTGTGTGTGTGTGTGTGTGTGTGTGTGTGTGTGTGTGTGTGTGTGAGTGTGTGTGTGTGTGTGTGTGTGTGTGTGTGTGTGTGAGTGTGTGTGTGTGTGTGTGTGTGTGTGTGTGTGTGTGTGTGTGCAATCAGCGTCCGGATTTACTAATTTCATCCAAGGTGACGCGAAGGTAGGGGTAAAAAAAAGACTCTTAGGAGGGTGATAACCCGGCTTTAGTTTTCCTCTGCGGCTTCAAATTTAGGAATTAATATAGGAATCATTTTGACTTCATTTTACAGGGCAAAATCCTCTTCTGTCTCTGGATGACATGCGCCCTCTCTTGACACTTTCACTAAATGCGACAATGAACTGGAAATATTGCAGGATCCCCTCAAACTGCTGAATTAGTTTCTGCTCTGTAATTTCTGTTCTTGCTTTTCTCTGCCTCTGTCCCAACGAACTTGATGACGATTGCAAGCCTGTATCGGGGAAAGTGCGGTCTCTCCAAATGTGTCACTCGCTACATGGTGGGAATGGCCGTGACCGATCTCCTGGTCGTTATCTCCGATCCGCTGCTGAGGTGGACTGCTTGGTATTATTTTCCCCAATCATTCCTGATCATCACTCCTGTGTGTAAACTCCATTTCTGGTTGATTTTTGCGAGTAAAGCGACCTCTGTCTGTCTGACTGTCGCTTTCACCGTCGGTCGATTTGTGGCTATTTGCTGTGACAAGCTGAAAATAAAATATTGCACAGAGAGAACGGCGGTTGTGTTTATCGGAGCAGTAAGTGTGCTGGCCTGTTTGGAGAGTGTTCCCTGGGAATTTGCATCGGAACATAAGGTAATAATTAATAGTGTTCCCTGGTATTGTGTTCTGACACCAAGCTATAGAAACTCTCTCTCATGGGCTGAGTTTGCGATTCTTCACCGCATTTGTACACCTTATGTCCCATTTCTTTCTGATTTTGTTGTTCAATATTTTGACTGCCAACCGGATTCTAGCGGCTAGTCAAGCCCGCAGTGCGCTCCGGAGACAAAAGAGTGCAGAGAATGAGAAGGACCGGGAGATGAAGAACCGACGGAAATCTATCGCTTTGCTCTTCAGCATTACCGGTAGTTTCATATTGTTGTGGGTAACACAAGTGATATTTTATATCTATCAAACGATTTCAAAGAGTGTTGCTTATTCTGTCACTGAACCCCGTTAAATCACAGAAACGACATACAGAATGCTGCAGATACTCAGTTCCTGTTCTAATACATTCATTTACGTCCTGACCCAGAGCAAATTCCGGGAGGAACTAAGGAATGCGGTGAGATACCCGTGGAATCCTGTGTTGAAGCTCATGAAACGTCAGAAATGAATGACATGAAGATTTATAATTCGGCTGTCTTCTTGCTCCCTATTCTGCAACCCGCCTTGTGTATACAATGAAACAATGTGATGATCACAGTTACAAAACAAACAGCGCACCCAAGATCAGAGTCTTGATAAAGAGTGTCAACCCGAGAGGTTGACTCTTTATAAATTTACACCGAAATCACCTTTGCACTCACTCACCTCCCACCTTTATAATTTTCAGGCGAACCTGTCACCCTCAGTCTTCTGGTTCTGACAAAACTACCTGATCCTGGAGCATATTTCCGTCGGTACCAACCACTCCTGCTCCCGTAATAACTCGCGCTTTCCTTTCCTCTTGCACTCTTGTTTTCTCCGCTTTCTTTAACTGTAGGTTCTTCAACTATCTTCCAGCAACAGAAGTTTTAGATAGATAGATAGATAGATAGATAGATAGATAGATAGATAGATAGATAGATAGATACTTTATTCATCCCCATGGGGAAATTCAACATTTTACAGATTAAGATGGAACAAAATTGCTTTAACTTTTAACTGCAGGAGAGAGAAAAATAAATATAGGAGAGTAGAGTGATAGAAAGAGAGAAAGAGGAGGGTTGTAAAGGAGATACCTGAGAGAGGGGAAAAGAGGAAGAGGCATTGCGAGAGATAGCTTGGGAGAGAGAGCGCGAGAGGAAGAGAGACAGTGACAGAGAAGGAAGAATGAGATCAGAAAGCTCGTATGGTGATATTACGGAGGAGGTGGTGTTCGATCAAGGAGCATAACTGTGGGGGACACGGACCACATGCAGGCACATATGCAGCTTAAATTGTCATCATTGACAGCACACACACAGTGAGCTGGGGAAGAGTGTGGAGGTCTATTCCTGTACTGTACTGTTTAATGTATATTGGTCAATGATTTGAAGCCCAGTGGGCATGTGATGAAATTGTTATTTCGACCCTGACTGTCGTTTACATCTGGGAAATTCCTGCATGGGTGCTGGGAACAACCAATTAGAGTGTTCAGAGCTAAGGTGGTCAGATCCTCCGGGAGAATTAACCTGCCGAGCTGCAGGAACGGGACAGTGGGCACGATATACAAGATTAGTTTGTGTAACAAGAACACCCTTCTCTAAACGCAATGGCACTGCAAACAAGCAGACAGAGCTGCCAGAGCACAGCTCTGGCCAGTGTTTGTACAGGCCAGCACAAGAGTCTAATACAAGTGCCGAGATTGATCATATATAACATTGATAATACAGAACAGGTTTGTACTGTAACTCTGATCGATAAACATCACCAGCTCTGGACTGCTGGGGCACCAAAATGGAGGAACACGAATCCCAATAAACGCAACACTGCTCTGTGAAGGCTCATATTTGCTGAAGAGGTAAAGACACGAACAACCCCACATTTCACTGTGCATTCAGAGCCGATCATTCTCAGCCCGCTGAGTACACCAGCGACCTGCACCACCACAGGAACACCAGCTGTGCAAACCAGCTCTGAACTTTATGTACACTGACCAGTGTAGCTCCAGCACGGCACCGCAGGGAGGTGGATAATCAGAAAGCAAACTCTGTTTCTACTCAGCGCGTTGAGAAAGAGGAGGGTGTAACCATCATATAAACATGTCGTGCATACGAGCCTGTACAAGAACATACAGCAGCTGGTTGCGTAGATAATGAACTTTACAAAATCCAGATTTTCAAAACCAGGACACAGACCTATACAACTCTGAACATTGTGAATTGACCACATAGACCTTTGCACACTCAGCACTGTACTCCACCCTGTGCAACACTGACACTGGGATTCATCGACACTATCAATCACCTACCTCCCTCTGGGCAGCTTTCGAGATGTAACGCAGAGTTCATGGGGGGAGGGGGGGGGGGTTCCTGAGATGTTATGTGCTTCAATTTCCAAAGATTTTTGAGATGCTAGCAGGAGAGAAATAAATACATGCAACCAACTTATGGAAATTGTAAGGACACCAGAGTAGTTTGCAGCTCGGCTATAATTACCTAAATATTGACTGGAATTGTTCGTGTAGAGGCCCAGAGGAGCAGCATTTGTTAGCAGTGTTTTGGAAAGGTTTACCAGCATTTACAACCTGTACTATCTCAGTTCGTGCAGATTAGTGATGTCATCCAAAACTCATATTAACATCTACGGGTGTATACTGGAGAATATCTGACAGACCGCATCGTGATCTGGTATGGAAGCACAAATCTCTTATACCGACTGAACTGCCCGCTCCATTTTTCCATGGTGATAACCTGGTTCCTTTCTCGTCCTAGTACGATAAAACCCTAAAGAGCCACCAGTATTTCACACGCCATAGTTTAACTTACCTTTCATAGCCCCACAACCTCCATCTTGAAAATGGACACATTTACTCTTGACCTAAAGTCCGAGGGTGATCGTTATCTTGATTCTCCTTCACTGCACAAGTCTGTTTGTTTCTGTTTCAGACCTTGAACGAACACCTTTCACGTGACGTACACTGACGAAAACGAATCATAAATTACCAAATGCGCATGGCCGATCCATGGAATGGAATGAACTGGAGACGTTAGTTTCATGCTGTAATGGCAGGCGAATCACGTCTGAAAATGCGCGAGAGCTCTTCGAGGTTGAACTGCAATTGTCGAACGAGGCTGTGACATAAAAGCAGATGAAATACTGGCAAATGGTCATCGACGGGCAAACAGGGGTCACTATTGAGGTCATTACCTTCCATGGATGAGTTGGGTTGGGATATTGACAAAGAATGAATGGGTTCTTACCTGCTGATGTAGAGAAGGGGAAGGGAATGGGATTTCAAACATGAATGAAGGTAGAGAACGGGTAGAATAATGTGCATTTCAACACATTCCGAATACCTGCCTTCACGAACCGGAAAGGTCATGATGCAGTGCCATATAATTATGGTCTAATCAGAGTATCATAATGTTTGGATGTGATTGCAGTGAAACCGCTGCAGAAAGGTTTCACCAGGAAGTTGCCGAACATGAAACATTTCAGATATCAGAGAGAATCTAGCATTCAATTCTTGAAATGGAGGAAGAAGAAGACGTTCAAAAGGAAGTTTTAAAATAATTAGAGACATACTATTGTTCATTAGTGTTAACTACTTCTCCATATCAGGGGTATCTAATATGAAGTTATAGGTTTATTGGAACTGTAAGTTTTAACTGACGTTAGCGGAAGGTGTTGAGCTCCCTCAGATGTAGGCATCTGTCGCAGCGATTTCGTCACCACTCTGCGACCCATGCTGCTGCATTTTCATTATTCACAAAACTGTCGCTTCCACATTAGAACAAAGAATCACCGGGCTTGGGTGCACGGTCTCCGGAATACTTGTGTACAGACCACATGGCTGATCCTGCGTTTTCTGGTGAAACTCATTCCACTGACCTCACAACTATTTTCCCTGCCTCCGGCATTCTCCACTGGCATCGCGAGGCAGAGCAAAGAGGACATCTGATCATCAACCATGACCGGCTTGCAAGGATTCGGGATGAACTGCGATGTCTTTTGTTCTTGCACCGGCTGAGCTGCCCTCTCGCTGCTTCTATGACGATGCCGTGCCCCTTTCTCGCATCTGATTAAACCACGCTGAGTAAGAATATCCATCCCAAAGAATCTCCATCCTCCAGTAAGAATCTTCATTCCAGAGTAAGAATCTTCATCACTGAGTATTTCTCGTCTGCATAACAGTCTATGTGTTTCTTTCTTTCTTTCTTTCTTTCTTTCTTTCTTTCTTTCTTTCTTTCTTTCTTTCTTTCTTTCTTTCTTTCTTTCTTTTCATCTATCTGGCTGGCTGCCCTCTCCTGTCTGTTTTTGTCCGTTCATCGGTCTAACTATATGCTGCTGTGTCAGCTATTGCGAATTTGACCCAGCAGAGTTCACAAGGAGAGTATCAATGAGAAACACTTGTGGAGTTTGTGAAATGATTATTTTCTCAGTCTTACTGGACCGATTTTCAAAGGCAGACTGAATGTCATGAGCCATTAGCTAGCGTGTCGGTAACTAGCAATCTCTCACTTGGTGGCCCAGATTTAACGGCGTTGATGGCATATTATTGGAGGGACCTAGAGCGCAAAAGGTAAGTGAAGGTTCACATGATGGCTGAGAATCACTGATAATCAACTAAAATGAAAACTCAAGTTTCTGCCCTAATGTGGCGTCTGAACGCACAGAGTAACAACGTGCAACGAAAGATTCAAGAGAGCATGAAGATTAGCATCAAGGACCCTTCAGTTCCCCACCAGGGAAAAGCTCCAGCGTCATTTTTCCAACATAACAAAGACTGCCATCCAAGTCTGGACGCTACATTTGGCCGGAGAATGGTTGGATTGCTCTGTTCCTTTGAGTATCAGACTGAAATTGTTGCCTGCCACCTGCACTAATGGAAAGTCTGCACTTAACTTTCGCCTACTGAGTAGCGAGTGCTCACTTTTTCTCCACCATCCATAGCTCTCTGCTTACATCGGCGTGATCATAAGGCTCCCCATCTTCCCTTCCGGTAGAGTAGCAACACCTCCCACCACCCCCCATACCAGACTGTGATGCAGACTGTCAGAATGCTCTCCAGAAGTCTGTTTGTTTTTTTTAGTGTATTCGTTAATCTCCTAATGAAGTACTCTATAGTCACTATCTTGCCTTCTTTATAACCGTATCGATTTGTTGGGACCAGGTTAAGGCCTCAGAGATCTTAACACCCATGAACTTGAAATTGCTTACTCCCTCCCCTTTTGATCCCTCGATGAGGATTGGTGTCTCTCTACTTCCTGAAGTCCACATTAAGCTTTTTCGTCTTTCTGACGTTCGTTACAATGTTGCTGCTGCGACACCACTCATTGACATATTTTGCCCCTATTCGCCCTCTCGTCTCCATCTCAGATTCGACCAACAACGTTTGCATTATCAGCAAATTTATAGGTGGTATTTGATGTGCACATTTGCTGACTCGATATGCACATGGATGTAAGGAAGATCGAGGGATATGGACATGGTAGGAAGGAGGGTTTAGAATTTGACTGTCTTTGTTTTGCTTTTTAGCTGGTATGGCAATACATTGTGGGCCGAACGGCCTTTCACGCGCTGTACATATTGAAGCTCTATGTTCTATGATATCTGTAAATTTCTTCTAAATTTTCTTTCCATATGTAAAAACTCGCATTCGCAGCAGTGGGCTCTAGTGGCGCAATCGGTCAGCGCGCGGTACTTATATGACAGTACACGGCGGAGAAATGCCGAGGCTGTGAGTTCGAGCCTCACCTGGAGCACTTGTGATTTTTAATGCTTGCAACGCCCGGGTGACTTGACGACTCTCAAGCTGAGCATTCCACTGAAATGTTACATTTGATTTTGTGCTTCTGAGACACCCCGCTTATTATTTGTGTTTAACTTCGAATCGATGCACCATTGATTTTGATCTGAGAAGGCGCGTGTGAGTTTACAAGCGTTGCAGGAGATCCTCCCTTATTCACTAAAAGGCATGTGCCCGCAGGGCTACAGACAATCTCTCTGTTTGGTTCTTTAGTTCAACACGCGTAGCCTCACTTCCCGTTGTTGAAGGTGTCTGAGCAGATGGTTCATTTGCTGAATCAAGGCATCACGCGTAACCCACCTTCCTGTCTTCTTAGTTCAATTAACCAAATGGCGAAGCAACGAATCCTACCCTTCCTGAAACCATGCTTCAGAAACCTTCTAATTACACCTCACCTTGGTTTGTTGTGCTGTCGAATAAACTCAATATTTACTTGCTTCGGCGAATTGTTTTAGGCACACGCGAAAAAATAGATATTGATCGTAGCCTCAATGGCCGCAAATGGTATCGGGATGTTGATATCTCTCTCTCTCTCTCTCTCTCTCTCTCTCTCTCTCTAAAATAATTCTCACATGTCCAGAGTTCACCAAGCCTCTGTTAAAGAGACGACACCGCCCTTGATTCTACTGACGTCCTTCCGGCTGGAGAGAGATCACTCCACCGCGACCTCAGAGCTGATCGACTTGCCGCTCCGTTCCTGAAGGCTGTGGTTACCAATATAATTTTCGTTCACAGTAGGTCGTTTAATTGGCCGTTAATGTCTTGGTCTGGTTGCGATCATTAATGAAATATCAGTGTGGTGGTGTGTCTGGTGTCAGTGCGGACTCGGTGGGACGATTGGCTGTGATTCGTTACCATACAGCTGGCATCATCTCACAAGTAACCCTGGCTTGTAACGCGTCCTGTTGTTTATAAATGTATCGGCACCTGGTTCACTCACTTGCTTCAATTAATTGTAATCTGTGGTGATGAGAACGGACGAGAGAGACAGGGTGAAAAATCTTAAAGGTACTGTTAAATTTAGCAGGTGGGCCGGAGCACCACCCTGTGTAGACTGCTGGAAGCTAGAGTACCGAAGTTGTGTTAATTCCTTGCCTCATATATGCAACATAGTTCAGTTAACTGTTACATGTCGCTCCTTAACCAACACCCCACAGCAAATTGTTAATACCTATCTCTGTATATGGTGCATAAGTTTAATACTTGTCACTGAAAACGGAAAGGAACGGTGGACAATGCTTTGTACTTATTGCTGTACTTCAGAGCAGGGCGGGGAGGGGATGTCTCAGGTCATTGCTCAATAGCGCAGAACATTGAGCGCTTTGCAGGGTTTCTGTGGTGTAGTGGTTATCACGTTCGCTTCACACGCGAAAGGTCCCCAGTTCAATCCCGGGCAGAAACATTGTTTGGGCTTCAGTACTTCAAATGAACTTGAGTCTCAATTTTTCAGTTTGTGTTCAAGTGTATTGTCATCCATGTGTAATTATAATCAACATTCGCTTTTCTATCAGTAGCGCATTGTGTTTCAAACCTGGCAAAGGTAAATTAAAGAAAGAAGAATTATTAGTAATTATATATAATTTAGCGGAGAACATAAACGGATTTAAACCTAAGGAGGTTCGTGGATAACGTACACTGCGTAACGGGAGAATTAGCCTTCAACCCTATTGTCATGTATTGTCGCATGAGGATGCATTGTGGTTTCAACGGAGCTCGCATCTCAGAAGTTTCCGTCCAAAAAAACATCAGGAAGAATAACCATGTGCTGCAAAATTTCAAACCTACCGTCAAATGTTAAATCGCTTTCTTTTTCCCTCCCCCCCCTGTATTCCACTCCTTCCTCGTCTCACCATACAGACATCTGATCGTATTCTCCATCAACGGCGAAATCTTTGTTTTCTCCGTCGCGAGCAACATCACAGCCACCCCATGTCAGACGCGCAAATATTTGTTTGCGGCGGTGGAAACAGTTGGTAACATCAACACGTAATACTTCAGGACTCGAATCTGCGATCTTCCGGTGATATTGCAGCGCAGACAGAAGTCAAATTTCTTACTACTGGCATCGCACATTCCGATCCTGTTAAAGATCCTATGAGGAAGGTCTGATCACAACGCTGACATCGGGTTTCTGATGTATAATCATCTGATGTATTATACCTTCCTGTATAATGAAGGTAATGTAGCACAAGAAAACGGGGTACTGTGGCACTATCTATTTTGGGAAGAGGTGACAATGGGAGATCGCATATCCGTACAGAGTTGGGATCACGGCCCTTTTCAATATATCGAAGTTGTTGTGATTCCATGTAAAATTCATACATGGGCGAAATATCCCACGCCTGCATAAAGGTCAGCAACTGGCTGTGGAGGTTCTTCCGCAAACGTGTAGAGTTACTCTGAAATAACTCCCGATCTTTCCCCGGCTACACTCTTAACTCTATCACCTTATTAAAACCTTACGGTCTGTCATTCTGATCAAACCGGCCACAATTATATTGCTTAACATTTCGGCAACGTAATTACCAGAGATGCTTTACTCCAGGATCCCCACAGTGGATTTGTAAAGATTGAAATGTATGCCACTGAAAAATGATCAGTGAAAATGTATCCTGGGATATCGGTGGAGTCCAGGAGAAAAATAACACCTCGCCATTGTACGTCAAGTAACAGATGGATGGTATATTGACAGTGGTAACTTGTCCTGCTCACCAGTCACGAGTTTGCATGCAAAATTCCACGGCAACATTGGAGGTTTTGTGATTTTTCGGTCCGGATATTGTGCCTCATGTCCAGAGGCATGCAAATGTTCGGGCAGCCCCGGTCAAAGATTGTGTCACTCTGAATAGTTCAGTGAGTAGTCATAAAGTTAAAGATGAAACATTCTTTTCAACATTTTAAGCAAGATTAGTGTATTGCTTTTTGTTTTGTACAAATTTAGAGTGAAAAGAATGAAAAGAGCACCATGCATATGTTTGGACAACCCAAAGATTTGAGCTCTCAGATAACTTTTTACAAAGGTCTCAGACCTTAATTAGCTCGTCTGTGCTATCGCTTGTTTATAATTATCGTTAGGAAAAGCCAAGTGATGCAAATTTCAAAGCTTTATAAATACCCTGTTTCCTCTAATCGTGTCCCAACAATCAGCAGCCATATGCTTCTCTAAGCAGCTGTATAGCACTCGGAAAATTAAAATAAATGATTCCCACAAAGCAGAAGAAAGCTATATGAAGATAGCAAAGCGTTTTCAGACAGCTGTTTTCTCAGTTCCTAGTGTAATTAAGAAATGGCAGATTCGAACTCTGGACCATTCGCCCCATAGTCCAGCGCTGATGCCACTACGCCAACAGCCGGCGTCTTAAACACACCTCAAAATCCACAATGGACTACTTCAGGAGGCGCAAGCTGAAGGATTTGCATAGGCCCTCACAGTCACCCGACCTAAACGTCATCGAAAATCTGCGGATGGACCTCAAATAGCAGTGCATGCAAGACGGTCCAAGGATCGCACAGAACTAGAAAACTTTTGCAAGGAGGAATGGGCGAAAATCCCGCAAACAAGAATTGAAAGACTCTTAGCTGGCTACTAAAAGCGTTCACAAGCTGTGATACTTGACAAAGGGGGTGTTAGTAAGTACTGACCATGCATGGTGCCCAAACTTTTGCTTCGGGCCCTTTTCATTTTTTGTTATTTTGAAACTGTAAAAGTAGGATTTTTTTTAAGTAATATTGCTTAAAATATTTAAAAAATGTGTCATCTTTAACTTTATGCCTTTTCAATTTCAGGTCATCTTTCACTCGCTTAGCTAATCACAGTAATAGAAATTTTGAACAGGGTGCCCAAGCATTTGCATGCCACTGTATCGCATGACGAGAACATACTCGGCAACAGATTTTCAGATGTAACATCGTGCCGGGATTTGAATGGGTATGCACTTGGTTGAAGGCGTAGACTTAAGTTCTAAACGGGAAATAAATTCAAATATGGAAGGTGCAAAGACAATTGGGAGACCCTGTGCAGGATTGCCGAAAGGGTAAACGCAGGCTGAGCTGGTAGTAAGGACGACAAATGCAATGCCAACATTCATTTGGAGAGAACCAGAGTACAAGAGTGAGGCTGTAATGTTGAGTCTGTATAATGCATTGGTCAGACCGCGCCTGGAACAAGATGAACAGTCTGTGTCCCTTATCTAAAAACTGATGCCCTGGCATTGGAAAGGGTCCAGACGACGGTGACGAGAATGATCCCGGAATGACAGCTTTAATGTCTGAGGATCGTTTTATGACTCTGACCCTGTACTCGTTGGAGTTTAGACGAAGGAGTTAGGGTTTTCATTGAAACCTATCAAATATTGAAAGGCCTAGGTAGACTGGACATGGAAAGGATTTTCCAATTGTGCGTGAGTTTAGAGTCAACAGAGCACAACCTCAGAATATTAGGACTCCCTTTAGTACAGGGATGAGAATGACGTTTTGTCACCCGAAGATTATGGATATGTGGAGTTCATTGGGGGGATATCTGTGGAGCCAACTGAATGGTTATGTTTTTTAGAAACATAGAATACCTACAGCACAATACATGCCTTTCGGCCCACATACCTGTGCCGAACATTTCTATAATTTAGAAATTACCTGGTGCTACATATAGCCCAATATTTTTCTAAGCTTCATGTACCTATCCAGGAGGCTCTTAAAATACATTTTTATATCCGCCTCCACCACCGTCGCCGGCAGCCCATTCCATGCACTCACCACTCTCTGCGAAAAAAAAACCCTAAACCTGACATCTCCTCTGTACATACTTCCAAGCACCTTAAAACTGTGCCCTGTCGTGCTAGCCATTTCAGCCTCTGACTAGCCACAGATCAATGCCTCTCATCATCTTGTACACCTCAATCGGGTCACCTGTCATCCTCCGTCGCTCCAAGAAGAAAAGGCCGAGTTCACTCAAACTATTCTCATAAGGCATGCAAGCCAATCCAGGCAACATCCTTCTAAATCTCCTCTGCATCCTTTCTACAGTTTCAACATCCTTCCTGTAGTGAGGTGACCAGAACTGAGTACAGTACTCCAAGTTGGGTCAGACCAGGGTCCTTTAAGGCTGTAACATTACCTCTCGGCTCTAAATACAATCCCATTTTAAGTGGAGATTGACATTTTCTTGATTATGAAGCGTGTCAAAGGTGACGGCGAGAAGGCAGGAGAACGGCATTGAGAGAGATAATATATCAGCCATGATGGAATGGACGGAATGGCTGAATTCTGCATCTATATCTTCTGGTATTATTGCCAAATTTATTAGCAAGCTTTAATAGAAAAACGTTGATTTTCATGATTTCCAGCACTCTGTATAACAAAAGGTGGAGGCTCGGAATTCTAATAAGTGATAACTTCAATACATCATTCCCCAAATAAAACTGTCACGACTTTACATTTACATTTAGCAGTCCATTGCCTTAACTTCGCGGCCTCCTCGTCAGCTCTTCAAACGTTTGTGTTTTACTGTTATGTGTTTCTTTCCGATCACCGGCTTATGTTTCGCACGTTTACTTTCATATCCCAGTTCTATTTTCCTTGGCTGCCAAGTTTAACGGAATTCTTGGGCATGGATAAGGAAGACTTCGAGTGACATGCCCCAATGGACATGGAACTATCTTTTATAGGCACCTCAGACGCTCTGATCGTGCTGCGTTAAAAGTATCGATCCCGTCCAGTTTAACCCTTTATCAAATCTCCCCTCACTCTTCTACGCTCCAGGGCATAAAGTCCTAACCTATTAAACTTTGCTCTGTGTTACGTATTCAGGCAACAATAAATATAGATGAGTTAGGCAAGGGTTTTTATAACAAATAACAGTTTATTAAACACTGAAAACAAACCCAAACGTAACCGGAACTCAGCTGCTGTGCGACACATTCACAGTTCTTAATAGCGCTGCAATTCAAACAGTTCTTAAAGCGGTATTGAAAAAAACAGTTCTTTAAAGCGGTATGCCGAAAGTAAACAGTTTTTTTAAAGCGGTATGCCGAAAGTTCAAAAGCTCACAGTCCTTTTAAAAGGAGAGACTTTTTAAAGCGATTTAAATTCTCTTCCACGTCATTGTCCTTCGATTCCCCGGCGTCGAACTTTTCCACGAAGAATTTTTTAAAACGTAATGGTTTAATGGCACTAACCTCTTCTTCCACACTCTGTCCTCAATCTCCCGCTATCTCAGCGGAGATTAACACGAGAACAGTCAACGAAATCCTTCCGAATGAGGATCAAATAAGGTGGAGACCAATCCACCGTCGAAAATCGATTCTCCTCGAGTTTTATCTTCCAAACTTTTATTTTCACTCTCCACAGCAAGGAAACCCGCTGGCAATGAACTTTTAAACTTTAGGCATTATATAAAACTACATTTTTCAACTAAACTGCGTCATCACAATAAATCACGCAGGGACATGAAGTCAGCTTGGCAAATCCCGCCACGAACTGCCCCACGTGACAGGGTGGGTCTTCCGTTTATACCCTGTAAAAAAAACCTGTCACATGACCTCTACTGGCGGGAAAATGACATCACTCCTCCATCACAAGACCATTACCTCAAGTCCAGTATAACTTCAACCCCAGTCACGTGACAAGGGTACCACTGTCACGTGTCACGGGTACGTAACATCTGTAACTCAGTTTCGCAAGTCCTGGCAACACCCTTGTAAACCTTCTCTTCACTCTTTCAACCTTATTAATAGCCTCCCTATAATTAGGTGACCAAAACTGCGCACAATACTCCAAATTCGGCCTCACCAATGTCTTACACAACCTCAACATACTATTCCAACTCTTATACTCAATAATTTAATGTATAAAATCCAATGTCCCAAAAGCTGTCATTACGACCCTATCTACCTGTGACGCCACGTTTTTTTAATCTACATTCCCAGATCCTTCTGTTCTACTGCACTCCTCAGTTTCCTACCATTTACCTTGTATGTTCTACCTTGCTTTTTCCTTGCAAAGTGCAATACCTCACACATGTGCAATACCTCACACTTGTCTGTATTAAACTCCATATGCCATTTTCAGCCCATTTTTCCAGCTGGTCCAGATCCCTCTGCAAGCTTTGAAACCCTACCTCACTGTCCACTACACCTCCAATCTTTTTTATCATCAGCAAATTTGCTGATACGGTTTACCACATGATCATCCAGATCAATGATATAAATGGCAAATAACAATGGACCCAGCACTGCTCCCTGTGGCACCTCTTGCCAGGTGACGTACGAATTCTGTTGAGATGTGCTTATGGCAGCTCTTGGGTGGCACCAAGATATACCTTACCGGTCACATCTGGAGCGAATGTGGATTATCGGACAGATGATATGCAAGTACCTCAAGGAAATGAATCACTAGAGCAGTGGTTACAGAATAGGGGTAAGATCGCCATCATGAGGGCAGCACAAAGACATGAGGATTCAGTGGAGGTGATTCGATGCCAGCACAAGATGGATGAGGACACCCCTGATTTTATATCCCGATTTCGGAATACGTGGGAAGAATATGCAGGTGTGCCCTTGGGGGACAACGGACCACTGGCATTACAAACTTTGCTTAATTGCATGCTGCCCCATCAAGCGCAGATTTTTTTTTTAATGATGGCTTTGAATTGGCAGGCTAAGCCTTGGGCGGAAATACTCACCACGCGGGTGAATATGGATCGGGAAGGACTATTTGTTGGCCCCCGGGATTGCCCCACACGACACGATTTTACCAGCAAGAGCAGGGAAGGGGTAATTGAAAAAAGAAGCAGACTCAAGGTCAAAGAAGGGATTCCCAGGACATATGCAGGAAACGTGGGGAAAGGGGGCATCGGGCTACGGAATGTCGGAGCAACCCCTGCAGGGAACACGCAAGGCCAGCAGAACAAATTGAGAGGGGAGAGAGCAACACACACAAAAAGTGCTGGTGGAACGCAGCAGGCTAGGGTGCATCGGTAGGGACAAGCACTGTCGACGGTTCGGGCCGAGATCCTTCGTCAGGACTAACCAAAAGAAGAGATAGTAAGAAATTTTAAAATAGTGGGGGGGGAGGGGAAATGCGAAAAGATAGGAGAAGACCGGCGGGGGTGGGTGAAGCTGATAGCTGGATAACTGATTGACAAAAGGGATACAGAGCTGGGGAAGGGAAAGGATAATGGGATGGGAGGCCTAGAGAGAAAGAAAGGGGAAGGGGAGCACCAGAGAGAGATGAAGAACAGGCAGAGTGATGGGCAGAGAGAGAGAAAAACAGAAAAAGAGGAGTGGGGAAACCTCTTTTCCTTCGCTACATCGACGACTGCATTGGCGCTGCCACCTGCACGCATGCTGAGCTCATGGACTTCATTAACTTAACCTATCGGGAAAGATTGCCCTGACTCTGGGTGATAATCCGCAGAATGGTTACGTGGTGACATCAGAGCCGCAATTCGGAGCGAAGGCTCCCGAGTTCCAATGCAGCCGCCGCCCTTGCACGCTTTCCATCCGTGGAGCAAGCAACTCGGCCTCATAAAAATAAGGAAGCCTGCCAAAAAAATGCAGTCACGACTGCGTCCAATGATTCCACTCGGAGTTAAGAGCTTTCTTCTTCTTCTTCTTCTTCTTCTTCTTCTTCTTCTTCTTCTTCTTCTTCTTCTTCTTCTTCTTCTTCTTCTTCTTCTTCTTCTTCTTCTTCTTCTTCTTCTTCTTCTTCTTCTGGACCCTAATAGTCTCCGAGACCACTCCCTTGCCTCTATTAGGACGCCAAGCTCTTTGTAAGTTAGGAGCTACAATTTACTGTGCCCCTCAGGGCATGTATATGAAAGTGTCTTCCCCCAGTATACACTAGTTGACCTCTTTGCTTATTGAACCTAAAATTGCCCAGAATTGTATGCTATACTGCTGGGAGCTGGAAAGTAACCCCTTCCTCGAAGTGCTAACTCGAATAGGTCAGGCCCTGAAGAAGAGGATGCCCACGGAATGCATTGACGCCTTGTCTTGCTAGCTGCAGATAGTGCAGTATAGCTCCAGATTGCACTGTACGCCTGGTATGCTGGAGATGATGACCCGCAGTACAGACAGAGGGAATTCACTTTTGAGGGACAGAGGAGCGAAATATACCCGCAACATTATCTCTACTTCGGAAAGGAAGGTTTGGGTATTCCGGTATACTTAACTGAGGAGCAGCGGCCCCTGTCTCGTCAGGAGACAGATTCAGTACCTCATTTAATCATTGCTATACGCTCGCCTCACCACACAAAACAAATAGGTCCAATGATGAAACGATTTCAATCAGCAACAAGCATAGACCGAACAAAGGAATTAGACTGGTTTGGGCCTGAAGAGGGACGAGTATATATGTCCTGTATTTCCTACCTTCCTCTTCAGACAGCAGCTATCCGAAACACCAAGTCCAGCAGACCCTCTGGTATTAGAAGCAATATACGCAAAACTATGGGTTCTAAACAAGACGCATGTGGGCATGATACTAGCTGTAAGAGATCATTGTGTCACACTGAAAATGAATGCAGTCTTACCATATATCAGACAATACCGAGTGGCCCCTGAGACAGAAGAGGGCATGGCCCTCGTGATAGATTCACTGCTCCAACAAGGGGATCTCACAGCTACTGTTAGCCCCTGTAACACACCCATACTGTCCATACCTGAAGTCAGACGACACAGAGTTGAGTATTCTGCAAGACTCAACGCCGTCAATAATATTGTGATTCCAATAGCTCCAGTTGTAGTACATGATGTCAATATGATTCTGCCGTCCATTCCCGCCGATGCTAAAGTGTATACTGTGTTCCGCCTTTTTCTCCAACCCCTTCCATCCAGATGTCCAATATTTGTTTGCCTTTACTTATAAATGACAGCAATATACTTGGACTCGATTATCCCAGAGGTACACCGAAAGCTCAGTCGTGTATGCCGCAGTGGTTAAGCACAATTTGGACGAGTGTCAACTGGGAGGAGAATATACTTTGCTACAATATGCTGATGATCTCTTAGTAGCGTCTTCTACTAAAAGACTCGACAACTTTGCTCCAATTTCTAGGCCCTCGCGGACTTCGCGTGTCAAGATCGAAGCTACAATTCTGCCAGTCACACGTGAAATACCTTGGTTTCCGCTTGAAGACTGGATTTCGAGCGGTAGGGCTGAACCGAGTACAGGCCATTTTTCGATTACCGCCGCCTAAGACGAAGAATGAAGTCCTTTCCTTCCTGGGAATGGTCGGCTACTGTCGTCAGTTTATCCAGGATTACCGTCTACATGATGCCGTAAGGAAGCAGGTGGCTAATATATATACGTACTCTCGTTACGCCTTTGGGGTAGTGCATGATTTTGTCCAAATATGGAAAATTTGGGGTTTCAGTACCTCAGCGGGAAGGTCCATTAAAATACACCAGTAGTATTGAAACTTCCCGACGCCATGCAACTGCCTAAGCAGCTAGCAATTATCAGACGTGAGGCACACAACAATGCAGCAGATGAAATATCACAGGGAAATACCCGAGCGGACCAAGCCGCAAAGAAAGCTGCTTTAACTCAATAGCCTATTTTACAAGGCCTTCTCGAATTGTAAACCACGCCTCTGCCTGTCTCAGAGCCCTCTAAGCTTCAGGTAGCACAGCAAAATACCAGTCCTCAGGAAAGGCGGGCATGGGAAAAGGCCCAATGTCACTATAAGTATGGTTTTTGGTTCCACCCGGACGGGAGGGTGGAGTGTCATCGAAGCTTGTCTTTGCCCCAGTGTCGCCTTGCGCATGCACAGGCCAGCAAGGGCAAAGGAGGGATGCAGCATGCAATCGATCAGCAAGGGTACGCACCCGCGTTATCACCTACAATACAGAACATTGCGCTTGCGTGCATAATTTGCCAGAGAAATAATCAGGGCAAATCACCGGCGAAATTCGAACATCTCCCGGTGCCTAAAATAACATGTGAAAATTTGCGAATTTTTTTTGTACATATGTCGTCAGTATCGGGATATAAATACATGCTAGTGATAGTTTACATGTTTACTCGACGGGTGGAAGTCTATCCCACAGAAAAAATGGTGCTCGAACAGTGGTAAAATATTATGGAGGGCAATAATGCCCCGCTACGGGATATCCATGGGAATAAAGAGTCATTGGGGAACACACTTCACGGGTCGAACCGTGAAAGATTTAGTGCAGGCCTTGAGCCTGCAAAGGAAATTACATATCCTTTATCAGGAAGAGTAGAAAGGACGAATGGGGAATTGAAAGTAGCCCTATCTAAGGTATGCCAGGACAATAAGCTATCCTGGTCAGCGGTTGTCTCTATAGTGCTATATTCTATGTGGAAGACGAGAAATAGGGTCACTGGTCTGACCCCTCATTAAATCCTTATGGGTCTCCCCGCAGCTACTGGGAGTCGACTTACTGTCACCACTGAGAGACTGGCCTTGATCCGGAATGATGAACAGACCTTAGAGTCTACACAAACATTGTGCAACACGGCCGCGGAGCAGCATGAGAGAGTGAGAGAGGCGCATACCCCTGTGGAAAGCGAGAACATGCATCCTTTCCAACCCGGTGATAGGGTATATGTAAAGGAGCTAAAAAAAAAAAGCTCTCTCTTTCTCCCAGGTGGAAGAGCCCTTACACACTACTGCTAACAATCCGAACCGCGGTGAAGTTTGAAGGAAAACGAAAATGGACCAGGAGTTGGAAGATAAGAAAGCGTGAAGCTGACAAGCCAGATGCTTTTATGGGAACTGATGCTGGAGGGACCTTGTATGGACTTGTCCAATAATGCCTTCATGACTTTGTGTCGCACTTATGCCAAACAACAAAGGGAAGAGTTGGACTCTTGTTGGGTGTGTGTAAAGATACCTCAGCATGCTGCCCAGGGTATGTCCATGGAAGGGGTCCCGCTGAATGACTCTCCACGTATTTTATGAACCAAAACAATCAATGCTCAAACAACTTTAGAACAAGAGGTGGGCAGAAGATGATAAAGGACAAGAATCTCAGCAAATGGAATTATTGATGCACCTGTTTCAAAGAATGGTACCTGCAAACCCCGGCGGAGGGAAGAAGGATGCCCTCCTTTGAGTTAGAAAAAACACATAAACTGTTAATGGAATTTGTTACTGTAAGACGGCGGGAGGAAATGGGACATTTATTTTTGGGTAATAGCTCTTGTACTGAACAGAGGGCAGGTCCTCCTCCTTGTAGTCATAATGGGACTTACTGGATATGTGGGGAAATAGCTTACCCTTGACCACGCGACGAAACTGGGACTGTGTCCTGAGGAAACTGGACGGACTGCTGTTATTTAGCCTATTTAGTGCTCTCCAGGAATCCTATAAAAGATATATCGCAACACCGTTTTTTAAGGTGAAGTGAGCGAGGATAACGGAAAGCCAGTGCCAGAGCAAATCTGGCTGTCTCTATCTGTCTGTCTCTTCCTATCTCCTTATCTCCTTATCTCTCTCACTCACACACAAACACACACACACACTCACACACAAACACACACACACACACACACACACACACACACACACACACACACACACACACACACACACACACAGACAGACACACACACACACACACACACACACACACACACACACACACACACACACACACACACACACACACACACACACATATCTCACATTCACTTTCAGCATCTATTAATCTCCCAGTTTTGGAGTATTGTTTGTTTTTTACACTGGTCTTCCTTTTCCTTTACAGATTGAAACATTTCTTCTCAAATTTCGTTTTAAAGCGGACAGATTTGAAATGATAATAAAGTTCTTTTGCATCAGCCATCATAAAAATGCTGGAGGAAATGAGTAGTGATTTTCCAGAACATTGTATGTGCTGCCTTGGATTTCCAGGATCTGCAGATTTTTTTCATGATTGTACATCATTAATCTAATCATTTGGCCTTTTCTAAGACGACGCTCTTTTGTAGGTTTGAGGTTTGTGTGTGTGTGTGTGTGTGTGTGTGTGTGTGTGTGTGTGTGTGTGTGTGTGTGTGTGTGTGTGTGTGTGTGTGTGTGTGTGTGTGTGTGTGTGTGTGTGTGTGTCTGTGTCTGTGTGCGCGCGAGAGAGAGACCAAGAAGGCGTTGAAACACTGAAGGACAGTTCAAAATGTGAAACCGCAGGGGTAGAATTTGGGCGTCGGTTGGTCAGTGTCGGCGAATTTCGTTTACAGGTGTATCTTTAGTCAACAAAACATGAAGTCTATGAATGTGGCTACTCCGTGACAAAACACAGTCTTTGTCATTAGAGCTCCGGCATTATGAACAATGCTGAGGTAATGCCTAAGAATGTTGATTTATTTGTCTGCAATCAGCCCAACATTTAGATCAGAGACAATGGTGAAGAATTAAAGTGCTTGTTTAAATAACTGTCACGAATAAAATTCATCAGGGGTGAATCCTTATCTCTGGAGACCGAGCCTGTGTATAAATCAGGTCCGCTTTGAATGCATCAGCTCAGAGTGTCTGCCAGATCCGTGAATTCGGGAGTAACAGAGCTACAGATTCTCACTGAAATGGTGTATCTGATCATCTTGCGAATACGAGAAGTTTACTATCCTTTTATTTCAGCCTTTGGAATTCTCGGTAAGATGCTGTGTCAACTACCGCTGGTGAGAACGGAAGTTTAATTCCCATGTTGTGATTGTTTCTGTCGCTGTGTTCCACTGACACCTCTCCAGTCCGAGTGTTCCGCATTTCAGGAATGGGATGAAAACACCGGGTCTCTGGATTCAGGGATTAGTATGGAAAGCAATCTGTTGTAGGAATTTAGAGAATCGGCTGGCATCAGTGGAATTCAAAGGGTTAGGTAGCGTTCCTCCAGCTGTTTGACTTCAATAATGTGATGTTCAGGTCACTATGCTATTGGTATTGTACCAGCTGCACTGTATTTTCAATATTGTGTTCCAACAGCCCGCAGAGATATTACTAATTGATTGTCTGCATTTGAATTTAAGCGATTGTCTGAGTAAGTTGTATCAATTTGTAGTATCAATTTAGCAAATGTGAGGAGTTCCATGTTGTACCGTGAAGCTTGTGGAGTTTAATAAATGTGTGCGCTGTGGCTGAATGTGAAGCAGTTGATGGACAACGCAATGAAGTCGTTTACTGAACCAATTATCACAATCGACATGTTGCTTCATAGTTATTAATTCAGTACAATGTATTTTATCACAACTAAATCTGACATTGTTATAGACATCTGATTACGGAACCGTGCTTGCTGCTGGCCGTAGAAATCCTCTCCTCTGCTTCCCTGAAATGAATTCAGTGGGAGGTGTCATGCTTGAATGTGAGATTTTGTCGGACTGCACTGTGTGTGGTGAAATCGTCAATATTCTGTTGTGAATTCACTCAAGTGGCACATGCTGGATTAGAAACCAAACACCAGTAACGCTAGAAGAACTAAGCCACAAACAGCTGTTATGGAAAGAGAAACCAGTTAACACTCGTGTCATGTAAATCGCAGAGAAGAGACACTTCAACTCTTTTTCTACATAATCTGTTTTTTGTCGATAAGTGTTTATAAGCATTTCGATAAGCATTTCCTGTCTCTGTTCCGTCTTCCGGTGTTGTGTCGCTGACAGGGAGCACCATGGACGTTTACGATTGTCTAATGGAAGAATCCCGCATCGACATGAGGCGAGGAAGGCTCCGGTATAATATTTTTCATTCACTATTGACTCCGAGGAGGTAGTTACACAGTTATATCTTGCCACAGTCACTTCACATTTTGATCATCAGTAAGGAATCCGTATTCAGATTATTAACTTTAATTTACTGTGTAAACTCATTTTTCTACGCCGCCTGTGCACCGCCTCTCGACCCTTCCACTGCTAAATGCAGCAATATTGTGGAAATACTAGAGGATCCTCTCGAATAGCAGGATCCGGAATAGGTACTCTTAATGCTCCCTGTTTTTCTTCCAGCGAACCTGGTGGCGATTGTGATCCTGTCCCGCAGAAAGTGCGGTCTCTCCAAATCCGTCACTCGCTACATGGTGGGAATGGCCGCGGCCGATCTCCTGGTCGTTATCTCGGATCCGCTGCTGATGTGGACGGCTTGGTATTATTTTCCCCGATCCTTCCTGTTCATCACTCCTGTCTGCAGACTCCGTTCCTGGTTGATATTTGCGAGCACTGCGACCTCTGTCTGGTTGACTGTCGCTTTCACCGTCGATCGATTTGTGGCTATTTGCTGTGAGAAGCTGAAAACAAAATATTGCACCGAGAGAACGGCGACTGTGGTCATCGGGACAGTGAGTGTGCTGGCCTGTTTGGAGAGTGTCCCCTGGGGATTTGTATTCAAGCCTTTGTTAATAATTGAAGGTGTTCGCTGGTATTGTGTTTCTACACCGAGCTACAAAAAATCTCCCTCATGGGCGGCATTTACGATGATTCACCGCATTTTAACACCCTGTATACCATTTTGCCTGATTTTGCTTTTCAATGTTCTAACCGTCAGGCGGATTCTAGCTGCCAGTCGAGCCCGTAGGGGGCTCCGGGGACAAAAGAGTGGAGAGAGTGACAGGGACCAGGAGATGGAGAATCGACACAAATCCATCGTTTTGCTCTTCAGCATAACCGGTAGTTTCATATTGTTATGGATAACGCAGGTGGTATTTTATATCTATCAACGGATTTCCAAGAGTGATGTTTATTATTCTGTCACGGATCCCCGTTACATCACAGAAGAGACAGCGGGAATGCTGCAGGCTCTCAGTTCCTGCACCAACACGTGTATTTACGTCCTGACTCAGAGCAAATTCCGAGATGAACTAAAGAATGCGCTGCAATACCCACTGATTCGGATTGTGAAACTCATGAAACGTTAGAAATAGATGCTGTCTGGTATTATTGCAATCGGCTGCCTTCCTGCTCCCTGCTCTGTGCGCCCACTCGTGGATACATGGAAACAATGTGACGAACAGAGTTACAATACAAATACGAAAATAATCTGCAGATGCTGAAATGCAAAAGAACACTCACAGTGAATTAACACAGTGTCCTAATTAAGGGTGCCTGCCCGAAATGTGGACTGTTTACTCTTTTCCATTGTCGAGGCTTGGGCCGTTCTGTGTGTGTGTTGCCTTAGAGTTACAAAGCAGCTGTTCACAGCCGACCCCGACGGCACTATTGGCCTCGGCATTCCGTGTGCACCTGATCTGCGGCTCGGATCAACTCAAAGCCTAAGTCGAACCTGTTTCACCTACTCCCCGATTCTGACAAAGCTGTCTGATCTTGCAGCACATTTTCTTTTGTATCAAGCACTCCTTCGCCGAACAGAACCCGTCCTTTTCTTGCCCTCCGTTTTCTTTGTTTCTTCATTTTCTGCATGTCGATTCTCTTTCTCTCTGCCACCTGGAATTCTCTTCCAGTAACACAGAGTGAGCGAGAGAGAGAGACAAAAAGAGACGCACAGACAGACACAGAGACAGACACATAGAGAGGCACACAGAGCGCGACAGAGAGCCAAAGAGAGCTTCGGAGAGACACAGATAGTTACAGTAGTTACAGACAGATAGACAGACAGACAGGGAGAGACAGAGAGACATGGAGGGAGAGATCGTTAGAGAGATAGTTAGATCGAGCGAGAGCGAGAGAGAGAGAGAGGGAGGGAGGGAGGGAGAGAGAGAGAGAGAGAGAGAGAGAGAGAGAGAGAGAGAGAGAGAGAGAGAGAGAGAGGGAGAGAGAGAGAGAGGGAGAGAGAGAGAGAGAGGGAGAGAGAGAGAGAGAGAGAGAGAGAGAGAGAGAGAGAGAGAGAGAGAGAGAGAGGGAGGGAGGGAGGGAGGGAGAGAGAGAGAGGGGGGGGGGAGGGAGAGAGAGACTGAACGCGGTCAACAGTTCACAGATTTTAATGGGAACAGTGTTAGAGAGTTAGAGGGAAAAGAAGACAGGCCAAACAGGGACGTTAACTATTATAACTATTATTCTCAAATGGAAAACGAAACCAACACTGCAGCAGAAAGAAGTAACTAAATATAAAACTGATGAAGCTCGTCTTCAGAGTCAGTGGATTCGACATTCCAGTTTCTCAGGCAAACCGGAACGCAAGCAGACAGCATCACGTTGCTGTGTTTTGCTCAAGTCTCGACAGTTCTACGACGAAAGAAATGCAGTTAACTACCATCACAATCATATTATAGTTAGCTAACAAGGGGATATTCACGATCGCAATTGCCGTCTTCCCTGCGCTGTTGAATCCGTGCCTGTAACAGAGCCCCCTCCCTAGATGCAGTCCCTAAGCCGTCACAGATCTCTGTCTGCTATGTATACTTGCACAAGGCCAAACCCTTCCCAGTACACATGGTACAGAAGCGTAACATGTACCCGGCGAGATGCCAGGTGGCGCTGCACCCTATATGCAGGGAACCATAGCGAGTAGTAGGGGAGGGGAGATGAGTGGGGCCAGGGGAGAGATAGTAAATGACTTGAGCTGGGGAACAAGGAATGATGAGACGACCTTCAGTGATGCTAGCAGACACAAACGATATTGAATTGACTTTATTTCTTACATCCTTCACATTCATGAGGAATAGGAATCTTTACATTACGTCTCCATTTAAATGTGGAATATGCAATCATAGTAATTTATAATCATTATAGTAAATAGAACAGTCAATGCAATATCCAGTACACTCAAATCAGCGTGAGTTTTAAAAGCCTGTTGGCCTGAAGGATGACGATGGTCCTGGCTTTCATGCTGTGGTACCGTGTCCCGGATGGTAGCAGGTGGAATAGATTGAGATTTAGATGGCTTGGGTCCCCTAATGATCCTACCGGCACTTTTTACACACCTGTCTTTGTAAACGTCCTGAATCATGGGAAGTTCACAACTACAGATGCGCTGGGCTCTCCGCTGCACTCTCTGACGAGTCCTGCTATTACGGGAGGTACAGTACCCATACATGGCAGTGATCCAGCCGGTTAAGATGTTCGCAATTGTGCCTCTGTAGAAACTCCTTTGAAATTAGGGGCCCATAGGGGCCCATCAACCGTCTGAAGTGAAAGAGGCGTCCGTCTCCATTTCTCCTGTAATCTACAATCATCTCCTCCGTTTTTGCAATATTGAGGGAGAAATTGTTTTCTTGACACCGCTCTGTGGGGGTGATGACTTCTTCCCTGTATGCCACCTAGTTATTGTTAAGGCCAAACAATCTGCTGCAAATTTAATTAGCAGATTGGAGCTGTGGGTAGCGATAGAGTCATGGTTATGCAGGGAATAGAATAGAGGACTCAGTACGCAGCCCCCAGGGAGCACACTCTTACAAACTGCTGGCGATACGACACGAAGTACAGGATCCACATGCACAAGGCA
This sequence comes from Hemitrygon akajei, assembly GCF_048418815.1. NCBI lineage: Eukaryota > Metazoa > Chordata > Chondrichthyes > Myliobatiformes > Dasyatidae > Hemitrygon > Hemitrygon akajei. The sequence continues at coordinate 610,409 of NW_027332026.1, read as the reverse complement.
GGGTCAAGGCAGAGGTCTCTGAGATTCCCGTCGAGCCTGGATGGAATTATGGTGTTGAAAGCTAAAGTGTAGTCCAAGAACAGCATTCACACATAGAAATTCTTCTTCTCCGGATGAATAAGAACGACATGTAGAGCAGAGGCCATTGCGTCATCTGTCAATCGGCTGAGTGGGTAGGCGAATTGAGAAATGGGGGGGGGGGTCGGTGTTCTGTTTGGGTGGTAGGAAGCTGCAAATGTAGTCTCTGGCCAGCCTCTACGTCACGCTGTTAATAGACTTTTTAACTACTAAATGTCTACCTAGCGCAGTGCTAATTTGCGGCGCTCAACTCTCAGGAGACGATTCTTTGCTGCTAAAAAATCCTCCTCTCCTGGCTTGATGGCTTTATATCGATGGAAACCATCAGCCTGTTGTTTCTGGCCGCGCACCAGAGAAGTACTGCTTCGCCTCCTGGTTCGCTGTTAGCGCTGGATCAGCTGTTCAGCAGCAGGAGCTCATACAGTGGCATGCAAAGGTTTGGGCACCCCAAGTCAAAATTTCTGTTACTGTGAATAGCTAAGCGAGTAAATGATGAACTGATTTCCAAAAGGCATAATGTTAAAGATGACACATTTATTCAGCATTTTAAGCATTTTATTTTTCAGATTTCTTTCACTTACAGTTTCAAAATAAGAAAAACGGAAGAGGACCACAAGCAAAAGTTTGGACACACGACATGTTCAGTATCTAGTAACACCCCCTTTGAGACGTATCACAGTTTATAAACGCTTTCTGTAGCCAACTAAATGTCTTTCAATTATTCTTGTTTGGAGGTTTTTCTCCAATTCTTCCTTGCAAAAGCTTTCTAGTTTTGAGAGATTCTTGGGCCGTCTTTCATGCACTGCTCTTCTGAGATCTATCCGCAGATTTCCGATTATGTTTACCTCGGAGTACTGGGAGAGCCATGACAAAACCTTCAACTTGCGCTGTTGCCGTAGTCAATTGTGGATTTTGAGATACGTTATGGATCATTATCCTGCTGTAGATGCCATCCTCTTTTAATCTTCACTTTTTTGTTTACTGAGGGTGTGATGTTTCCTTTCAGAATTTGCTGGTATTTAATTGAACTCATTCATCCCTCTACCAGTGAAATGTTCCCCATGCCATTGGCCGCAACACATGCCCAAAGCATGATCAAACTTCTCCCGTGCTTATCATTTGGAGAGGTGTTTTTTCATGAAATTCTGCACTTTTTCTCTCCAAACATACCTTTGCTCATTGCTACCAAAAAGTTATATTTTAACTTCGTGTGTCCACATGACTTGTTTTCAAAATGCATCAGGCTTGCTTAGATATTCCTTTGCAAACCTCAGGCGCTGAATTTTGAGGGGAGGATGCAGGAAGATTTTCTTCTGATGACTCTTCCATGAAGGTCATATTTGTGCAGGTGTCGCTGCACAGTATAACGGTGCACCCCCACTCCAGAGTCTCCTAAATCTTCCTGACTATTTATAAAGCATTGAAATTTGCATCAGCTGGCCTTTCCTAACAATGACTGCGAACAGGCCATAGCCCTAACAAGCTAATTAATGTCTGAGAACTTGGTAAAGGGTCTTGGCATGCCCAAACTATTGCAAGGTGCTCCTTTCCTTTATTTCACTCTAAAACTGTACAAAACTAAAATAACACACTAATCCTTAACATTTTGAAAATAATGTTTCATCTTTAATTTTATGACTTTTGGTGATCAGTTCATCTTCTACTCACTTAACTATCCACAGCAACAGAAGTTTTGACCAGCGGTGCCCAAATCTTTGCATGTCACTGTAACTACGATACGATGCACTGCCAATATCGATGTGCATGTAGGGACAGAAACAATAGTTTATACAGAGGTAGCTCGACAAACTGACTACGTGAGAAGAATTAATCTCAAAATGAGATCCTCCGATTGCTACTAATCAGGCAACTATTTCAACAATAAAAATAATACTGAATCCGTGAGCCTATCAAATTAAACTTAACCAATTAAATCAGAAAGCACCAGGAAACAGCATTACAAAGAGGGAGTCAGTCGAGAAAAAAACACAAGGATATCTTAAATTATCAATAACTTATTAAGCAATAATTATTCAGTGTAGGTGCTCTAAAATCTCAGAGAAGAATGTACTCTGATGAGCTGCACCGGTCTGAGGAGGTTGCTACCGGACCTCTCGCCCTTTAGCTGGCACCTGATGGCCCAGGAAGACGTGAAAGATCGACATACAGGAATGACGAGAAATCAAAGAAACTGGAAATTGAGGTAACTGGACCTGGAGAGGCAGGGAGAAATTGGGTTCAGAGAACTTGAGAGACTTGGGACCCCAGTAGACTGTGGAATCCTGGAAAGCTCAACAGACCGAGAAACCGGGGATTCTTGGGAACCCGAACAGAATAACAGACTAGGTAACCTCGAGGGAGATCAAGAAAACTCGGGTTGGGCAGAAAGGGAGGCCTGGGATTCCTCGAGTTGGGAAGGACATTGAAATACTCTAAACTCATTGAATAATCCTTGGAAACGATCGAGAGAAAACTCCTTGGAACAAAAACTCCTTGGAACAGAGAAAAGTCCTTGGGAATCTTGAAACTATGGCAATTGAATCCTAGGAACTATTTAAAATTTTACTCCGTGCTTTATCTTTCCCATTTTTTCCCCAGATGGATTTAGGATATAGAAACATTAAAAAAAGCACAATGCATGCGCTTCGACCTACAAAGCTGCGTCGAACACGTCCTTATCTCAGAAATTGCCGAGGGTTACCCACAGTCCTCTATTTTGCTAAGCTCCATGTACCTATTCAGCAGTTTCTTAAAGACCCTATCGTATCCGACCCCAGCACCGGCACCGGCAGCGCTTTCCACGCACTCACCACTCTCTGTTTAAAAACACATACCCCTACTTTAATACTCCTTAAATCTGTGCCTTCTTGTGCCACCCAGTTCAGCCCTGGGGGAAAAGTAAAACCTCTGACTAGCTACACGATCAAAGGCTCATACCATCTGATAGACAACTATCAGATCACCTCTCATCCTCCGCCGCTCCAAGGAGAAAAGGCTGAGTTCACTCAACCTTCTCTCATAAGGGATGCTCCCCAATCCAGTCATCATCCTTGTAAATCCCCTCTGCACTCTTTCTAAGTTTTCCACATGCTTCCTGTAGTGATGCGAGCAGACCTCAGCACAGTACTCCAAGTGGGGTCTGACCAGTGCCCTTTAAAGCTGCAACATTACCTCCTGGCTCCTAAAATCAAACCCAAGATTGATGAAAGCCAATGCGCTGTACGTTTCTTCAC